>NW_028229637.1:0-45757 GCF_053477565.2 Lygodium microphyllum | reverse complement strand
CAACTTCTCAAACTAGAAAAAGTTGAGAATCCCAAAGAATTCAAGGAAAGAAGTCCATCTGTTTCAAGGAGACAAAGCCATACCAATGAAAGGAGCCAATCAAGAAGTCCAACTACTTCTAAGAGGCAGTCCCATTCTACTTTAAGACAAAGAAAGAGATCACGTCGAAGCTCATCCTCTTCTTCAAAGTCATCTGGTGCCTACTCTGATGGACCCTCTTCTAGTGACAAAGAGTCACACCCTTCTCGTGGAAGACCTCATCATCATCAAAGGCGTCGACATTCTTCACCCTCGTCTCTATCTTCATCCCCATCAAGCACTTCATCATCTTCAACCTCAAGATCCGAGCATGGACGAAGGCATAAGAAGAAGAAGAAGACTAAGTCACTATCTCAATTTGAAAAGAAGATCAAGTTCAGTATGTATGATGGTTTCCGAAATCCTGATCTTCTTTTGAAGTTTATTCGTCAATTTCAAATTTTGTATCGCCGTGACAAGTATAAAGAAAAAGAAAAGATTACGTTTGCAGCTTTACATATGACCGATTTAGCCCATACTTGGTGGACGGGGTTGGAATATGATCATGCTGCCCCAAAATCATGGCGGTCTTTTGTTCGCATGATACAAAGTCAATTTCTTCCTGCTCATTTCAAAAGAGATGTAAAAATGGAATGGGATAGGCTTTGGCAAAGGAAAAATGAGTCACTTGGTGACTATACCAAGAGATTTTGGGAGCTACTTTTGAAGGTCCAACATTTCAAGAAGATCAATAGTTCGGAAAAGCTTAGAAAGTTTCAAGGAGGTTTGCATTTTAAACTTCGTAGTGCTCTTAATCATTATCATTGTTCTAGTCTCAGGGAACTCATTGACCATGCTGAGACATGGGAAATCGAGCACAATGGCAACAAATCATTCCAAAAGAATGATACGAAGAGAGTAGCTGATGATGAGGAGTATTCAGCCCCAAATGAAGGACAAAAACAACGGCAAAAGCAGCCATCAAATCAAAAGAAGATGAAGCCCTATGCACCTCCTAATGCTCCTCAATTTCGCTCCAATCTATACCCACAAGCAAAGCAACTTTCCGAAGAAGAAAAGCAGCGCTTCATGAAAGAAGGAAAGTGCTTTAAATGTGGACAAATAGGCCACATAGCGAAGCAATGTCCAAACAAAGGACAAAGCAAGGCTTCTGACAACAAGCCTAAGTCGCCAATGAAAATCAATGCTATTAGTGATATAGTTGCAAACACAACTCACACTCCAGAGATGCGTAAATTATTAAAAGTTTGTGGACAGCTGCAAGGTAAGCAAGCACTATTCTTAATAGATCTTGGGGCGAATGAAATTGTTATTTCCTTGCAATTAGCTAAAGAGCTTGGATTAAAGAATGAAGAGATGGACACTCCGGTAAAAGTTCGCCAAGCTTTAAATACCGATGAAGGTGACACAGTGAAGACTGTGACACCCTACATTGGCAAGCTCAAGTTTCAAATTCAAGGCTACAGTGACGAAGATACCTTCTGTATCGGGGACCTTAATGGTTGCGATGTGATTCTTGGCATGCCCTGGAATCATAGAGTAGATTCAACCATCTTCTCTCAGAAAAAGAAGGTAGAACTCACCAACAAAGGCAAGAAGTACGAGATCCAAGCTGGAGTTTCTGGAGACACTATACCTATGGTAAGCCATATGCAAGTCTCTAGAGCAATTAAGGATTGTGTTCAATGTTGTTTGCTTTATGTCACTGATGTAAAAGATAATATAAATGCTGAAAACCAAGAGCGACTTTAGCTCTTGGAAAAGTATAAAGGTTGTTTTTCGGAGGATCTTCCTTATCAGCTTCCCCCAGAAAAGCCAGAAGACCATCATATTGATATTATTCCGGGCAGTTCTCCTCCTAATATAGCACCATACCGTGTGAGCCGTCCTCAACAAGAAAAAATCAGAAAGCAAGTCGAAGACCTACTCAACCGTGGGCTAATTAGGCCAAGTAGCTCACCATTTTGTTCACTGGTTCTTCTTGTTCAAAAGAAAGATGGCACATTCAGGATGTGCATTGATTATCGAGCTCTCAACAAAATCATTGTGAAGAATCGGTTTCCGATTCCCAGAATTGACAACATTTTGGATCGTCTAGGAGGCTCAAAGGTTTTCAACCGCATTGATCTAAAGAGTGATTATCATCAAATTAGGGTAATACCACAAGATGTACACAAAACTGCTTTCCGCACTTCATACGGTCTTTATGAATTCTTGGTGGTTCCTTTCGGATTAACCAATGCGCCAGCCACCTTTAATCGAATGATGAAGCGCATCTTTAGAGAGCATCGACAATATGTCGGTACTTTCTTTGATGATATTCTTGTCTTTAGCAAGAATGAAGAGAAGCATCAACAGCACTTGGAGATTGTTTTACAATTACTTCAACAAAATCAACTCTTGGTAAATGGTAAAAAGAGTGAATTTTTCATGCATAAAATAAATTACCTTGGGTATGTCATCTCTTCTGAAGGGATTCAGATGGATCCTGGAAAGATCAAGATAATCCAAGAATGGCCTCATCTTAATGATGTACATGAGGTGCGATCGTTTCTTAGCTTATGCTCTTATTACCGCCGCTTCATCAAGCATTTTACACATATGGCTTCTCCACTTCATGACCTTACAAAGAAGAAGACTTCTTTCCAATGGAAGGAAAAAGAGAAGGCAACCTTCACAAGGCTGAAAACAGCTCTTACTTCTGGACCTATTCTTATCATTCCAGATTTGGTAAAACCATTTGTGGTGGAAGCAGATGCTTGCGGTGATTGTATTGGTGCAGTGCTAAATCAAGAAGGCCATGCCGTAGCCTTTGAAAGCCGCCGACTAAATGATGTGGAGAAAATGTATGACATTTATGAAAAGCAGCTCTTAGCAGTGGTTCATGATTTGAAGATATGGAAACATTATCTTTTAGGCAATGAATTCCTTGTTAAAACTGATCATCAGAGCTTGAAGTATTTCAAGACTCAAAAGCATTTGCAGGAGAAACATGCAAGATGAAAAAATTTCTTGTCTATGTTTCATTTTCAAATTATGTACACTCCAGGGAAACAAAATGTAGTTGCTGATGCACTTTCTAGAGTGCCTCGCATTGCAACTATTACAGTGGCTCATCATGAAGATTTTCAAACGATGAAGAATACTTATGATGAAGATACTGATTTTGCAACAATTTGGTCAAATTTACAACAAGGAGGTTCTTATCCAGATTATTCCATCAAAGTTGGTTACCTTCTCATGAACAATCGCCTTTGTGTCACTCTTCCTGTTCGACAAAAGGTGCTTAAAGAAAGTTATGAACCCCCTTATGCAGGGCATAGAGAGAGGACAGCCACTCTAAGTGCAATTGAGCGCTACTTTTATTGGCCAACATTACGAAGAGATACACATAATTTCATTGAGGCTTGTCTAGTATGCCAAAAATCCAAGTATGATAGGCAGAAGACTCCAGGATTGTTGCAACCTCTTCCAGTGCCCAAAGATCCATGGAAATCTATCACAATGGATTTTATCTCAGGTATTCCAAGAACACCTCAAGGTCATGATATGATTTGGGTCATAATTGATCAATTCAGCAAGCAATCACATTTTATTCCATGTCATAAAACATTGAAATCCACACAAGCTGCAAGACTTTTCATTCAACATATCTTCAGATTATAAGGTATGCCTTCTGAGATCATTTCAGATAGAGACTCCAAATTCACAAGTAACTTTTGGCCTGCTTTATTTGAGAATTTGGGTACCACTTTAAAGTTCTTCTCAGCTTTTCATCCTCAAACTGACAGCCAAACAGAGGTGATGAATCTCACTCTTTTGGATATGTTGAAAGCTTATGTTAGTGAACACAAGTCACAATGGGAGAAATATCCTCCATTATTGGAGTTTGCTTACAACAATACAGAGCACTCATCCACAGGGAAAGCTCCAAATGAAATACTACAGGGTAAAGTGATTCCTCCTCCAATTATTCGCACTAAAGATAATATTTTTGCTGCTGATGAGTTTGCTTTAGATTTAAAAACAACAATGGATCAAGTTCGAGCCACTATCAAACTTGCCCAAGAGCGACAAAAAAAGTAAGCAAATAAACGAAGAAGACCTTTGGCTTTTGAAAAAGGTCAACATGTCTTGCTAAAGTTTGATAAAAGTAGGCTCAAACAAGGTTCCGATCAAAATTCATCTTTTCCAAAGCTCTCTAGTAGATACTTTGGACCCTTCAAAGTGATTGAGAAAATAAATGAAGTTTCTTATCGACTTGAGCTTCCTGCTCATTGAAAAATAAACAATGTTTTTCATGTAAGTTTGCTAAAACCTTACATAGGACTAGAACCAAAGGAACCCATTACTGAAGATCCCCCAGAAGTTGAAAAAACAGAGCAACTCTTGGAACCTGAATAGATTTTGTTTCATAAGGATCGAACCACGAGAAGTAGCCTTGTGACACGAAAATTCTTACTAAAATTCAAGAATCTACCTACAACAGATGCACAGTGGGTAGATGAAAAATTCATGAAGGATTACCCAGACATTCTTCAGCCATATCAAGAAGCTTTTCAGCTGAGGACAAGTGAATAAAAGCCACAGGGCTGTCACAACTCTATAGAAACAGAATTTGTATCCTTTTTCATTAATTTGTCTATATAATGATTTATTAAATTTGTTTCCTTTGCACTAATTAGATATAATGAAAAGTGCATTGGAGCTGGCCACTGATGAGTGGTCACAGGTTATGGTGAACCCACACAGTGGGTTAGAGAAAAGATAGTTCAAACTTCCACCTATATGGCCCGATTGGGCGTCTATGACCAGAATTCACGCATATCAAGATTAGACTCGCACACAGAAAGGATTGATGCCTTGAAGCGTGGGCTAGATCCGCCAAAACAGACAGTTACAATCAACAAGATGGCATGATCATGAAATGCTTCTACAATGTGCATGTGTGGACTGAAAGCTTGAAATGCACATTTCTTTGCATAGGAAAGTCATATGAAGATTCTGATACCGTTTTTGCGATGTACACGGAAAAAGCTTTCATATGACACCCATATTGGGGGGTCCCTAAATTTAGGAGCCTCGAATTAGCCTAAAAATACTAGTCCTAAAAAATAGGGATGTCATTCTAAAAATAGTACATTCAGTACTCTGACTGTGCTTACTAAATTTGGTTGTTTCTATTCTTGATAATATTCAGCCCAAAAAGGAAGGCCATAGAGAAGAGACAAGTGTCAAGACACTTGTCACACAAGTTTCCAAGAGTCCCACCACTTGTCACATCTCATGACATGCGGCTGGACACTTATCTTGTGCTACTCCACTTTCCCCTTTTGGTACTAGCTCTTTCCTCTCCTATAAATAAGAGCTCGTTTTTCTTCATTCCGCATCATTTTTCTTTGCTGTAAACTCATGTACAGCACCCACAAATAGCCAGAAACTGGCCTCATCCATCCCCATCATCATCCCCCACTTCTCCATTATCAAATTCCTCCATATTCCCTCTTCTATCACTGCTGTTTTACAGGACAGCAAGCCTGTAAATTCATTACAGCATCTCCTTCTCGAGCTCTTTCTTCCATTTTAGCAACAAGATGCAAGCCCTATCCATGTACTGTTGATCAACGATGGAGAAAGGCTGATTTCCCCTCTTTCTTCTCTCATATTGTAAAGAAATAAGTTCTTATCATTGCATAATAGATAATGCATGTGTGTTTGTACATCTTTGCATGATCTTGTGAGAGTGAGAATTACTTCTCCTCACTCTCAGGTTGATTGTAACTGAGCTCTTCCCTAAGGGACTTGGGTTGAGTAGAAATACATTCCTTCGGGGGGGGAGGGGGGGAGGGGGTTTGCATCTTCAACCCTCAATCTTGTCTCCATTACTTTTACATTTTCATGGCTGTAATTTTGTGAGTAATTTTTATTTTCAGCTTTAAGTGTTCATTCTCTTTTATATTAAATCTCGAAAACGAGCGAATATCATAATTGTTAAGCATACTACGTTGTTCGGGGCGTTTACAGATTGCCCAAAGGATGATGCAATTGCTAGTTCTATGAAGGGCATACCTTATGCATCAGCTCGTGGATCTTTGATGTATGCTATGGTTGCAACTCGCCCTGACATTGCTCACGCAATGGGAGTTGTTAGTAGATTCATGTCTAACCCTGGCAAGCCATTGGGAAGTAGTGAAATGTATTTTCAGATACTTGAAAGGTACAAAAGAAAAATGTATATGCTATGGAAAGGGTACACTAGAGATGCACGAATTCTATGATTCAGAGATGGCAAGAGATATTGACACTAGGAAATCTACCAGTAAGTATGTCTTTACTTTGGCTGGTGGGGCTATCTCTTGGTGTTCAAGGTTGCAAAAATTTATGAGACTGAGTACTACAGAGGCTAAATATATTTCAGCCATCGAAGCTTCTAAGGAAGCTATTTGGCTTGGCTGTCTGGTCAAGGATTTTGGTCTTTCTTCACGTACTCCAATGCTTGGTTGTGATAGCCAAAGTATTGTACGTCTAGCTAAGAATGCCATGTTCCATGCGCATACCAAACGCATAGATATTTAGTACCACTTCATACAATAGGACTTGGATGATAGTCTTGTCACACTGACTAAGATCAAAACCCAAGATAACCCTACAAATGTTCTCACTAATAGTCTTGCAAAGGCTCAGCATGGGCATTGCATCCAATTAGTAAAAGTATGCTACCATAAAGGTACCACTTCGTGCCTTAAAGTAGGAGGTTGTTGGATGTAAAGTCCTTTCAGATGTAAAGTCCCTTAATCCCTGTGTGCATAAACTTGTATGGGTGTAACCACATCCTTATTTATACCCTAACATATAAATGCATTTTATTCTTTGTGTACCCTCACTGGTACACTCATCTTGGGATTCTCTCACTCTCACTCTCACTCTCAACACTACTGCTCCATTTTTGTCTCATACTACCATAAAGGTACCACTTCGTGCCTTAAAGTAGAAGGTTGTTGGATGTAAAGTCCTTTCAGATGTAAAGCCCCTTAATCCCTGTGAGCATAAACTTGTATGGGTGTAAACACATCCTTATTTATACCCTAACATATAAATGCATTTTATTCTTTGTGTACCCTCACTGGTACACTCATCTTGGGATTCTCTCACTCTCACTCTCACTCTCGCTCTCAATACTACTGCTCCATTTTTGTCGCGTACTTCATTGTGCATTCATGCTAACAGTCATTTGCACCAGAAGGACCTTGGACCACTATCACCTACTCGTGGGGGGCCCTAAATTACTCTCACATGGTGTAGAACTGATCCTTGGTGGCTATAAATCATGTCAGCAAACCTCTCCTTGCTAAACCTCCTTCTCTCACAATGACTGGAATAGACTCCACCAGTCCTTAAAAACGTTTTTTCCACTTGCATGGGCAAGTTTTTCCATGTGTCAACCTTCTTATTCCATTTTCCAACATTACCCAGCTTATTAATTTAATTTAATAATTATTATAATCCTCAAAAAATTAATTTCATCTACCAATAACTAAATTGGCTAGGCCAATTTGTCTTCCAACTATCCTCGAGCAATTATTGACCCTTAGACTGGCATTAATTAATTAATTAATGCCTAGTCTCCAATGTCACCACGTCACCACTGACATTGGTGGCCAATAAATTGGTCTAGGTCCAAATCTGGCACCGGATACCACCTAGTACCTATCAAACATAACTTATTACAACTTTTGCCTTTGGCACCCACTGCATCCTCAAGGTCCTTGGCCTGTTACCATGAAATAATTGCCATGTGTATCACGTACTAAACAACCTTGCACATTTGATTAATATCTTAATTAAATGTTATCTGTAAGATTACAACATCTCAAAATTTCACAAGCTCATGATAGCTACACCCCCCATGATAATGGAGACTCTTTTCAAACCATTAGCTTCAACCAGATAGACTATCTAGGCCTTCCCCTTCATAAACCTCTCCCACATGGAGAGAAACTTGGTCATATAACAAGACCTTTACCAGCTACACATACAGCATACATGGACTTCACCCTAGCAATCCCTTCTCTTAAAGATATCATGCTACAGGGGCCACTTTATGAGGACTACCATAGATGGTTTCATGGAGAGACTTGGATACCTAGATGTATACATGCCACATGAGAAGGAGGATAGTCATTGGCCAACTCAAGGTATCCTCTCATCAGCTTGGGATCAAGACCAAGAGGGCATCCCACATTCCTTGAGCTAAGAGGATTTGCAAACTATGCCAAAAGGAAGTGGAGAGTGAGGAGCGCTACATCTATAGATATAGAGCCTATAGCACAGTTTGAGCTAGAGAACCCACGCTATTTGGATCAGACACCTCCCTCAATCATGGAGTCCCCAAACCAGCATTGCTGGGGCCAGTTCCTAGTTGAGATTCAAAGGCTCTGCACATCATTAGTACAGACAAGCACCATACAGAGAAGAGAATATCACTCAACTCACCCATTTCTTTCAAACAATGACCACACTCGCACATCACTTACACAAAGAGAGGTGACAGTCCAAAGAGCTGAGGAGATCAAAGCAACACGCCAACCATAGATACCAAGGTACCTGACGCAAATGCTACACTGGAGAGAGATAGGGAGATATTTGCCACCAGTGACATGAGCAACACCTGAAAGAGCTGAGAGATCAGTCCAAATGCTACCCCCATACTATTTCATCAGGGATATATGACATACTCTACCCACCAATCTAGACTAGGTGAAACTAGATATTTGTGTATCATTCAGCCACACAGCTAGACATGCACTGCTTCATCCTCCAGTTACATCCCTACATGGGCATTATTTAGTCTTGTACATTGCCTTAGTTTCTTTCCACGGTATATGACTGATCATCTTTTAGGGCATCACGCTTGGATGTCTAGTGATGATCAGCACTATACATGGTTTTGTCTCATCGGCCCATTTTGGCCTCAGAAGACATTAGTATGTCTTTCTTTCTTTCTCTAAAGTGGGACAAAGACTCAGTCAATCCTAATGTAACTTCCCAAGCTGGTATGTTCATTGTTGCACTCAAACTGATGTGACTTGCCCAAGCTGATAATTCCTTGCATCAGCAGCAATGCAGCCATTTTCAATTACAGCCTGTGGAAATTCAAGGAACCAAGACACTATCTATAAATTGGGACAAAGACTGAAAACCCTGATAGCAGCTGCTTCCTTGAATAGCACTTCTATGCTGACAGATGTCCACTTCTATATATCACAGTATTCTACCACGATTCTGATAAAAACTTCATACTTTAGCAGGTTCTTTTGTAACTTCCCATACTTGGAAAGAGCTTCATTCTGACAGAAAGATATAGCATGGATTGCTGCTACAGGAGCAAAGAATTAGCTAGGGGAAAAACCAAAGACCAATAGGAATGATATTATTCTGTGTTTTCAAGATAGTTCCCCTAAGAGATTGCTAAATGATCAGTATATGCATAAAGTACACGGTTGAAAGGCTGCGACAACTTGAGAAAACTTACTTGTTTGATGAAATAGCCAACAGCATTGTTGTCAGCATAAGTAAGAAAGTGAGTCAAGCCATCAACATCTCGTGCATGCTGCTTCAAATGGTTCATCAGGCGTGTTCCATAGCCTTTAACTTGTTCATCAGCTGTTATGGCACAAAATGCAATTTCCCCAAATTTTTGACTGCATTACACATGGCACACAAGGAAACATCATCAAGTATCTTCTAAGCAAAGCAAACTTGAATTTGTAAACCATCCATATGCATATTAAACAACCACTGTGCATTCATTGTTGGGAGAAACTTCTACTTCCACTCTGAAGTCTCAATAAGTGTAAATAGCACGCATTACCATTTTTTCTGACGATGTTTACTATAGCACATCCAGGCATGCATGCATGTTTTATCCTCCAAGATTGAAATCATAATCCCACTTTCAAGGTCAGACCACCCAACGGTGCATGTACACTGTAAACAATAATTTCCACCATTGTTGCAGCATTATCGCTTTGCAGCACACTGCTTCTATTTGCTAGAGATGGAGAGACTTATGCATTTTCTCGTTAAATAGAGAGAAAAACTACAGCGTTAAGTTGAGGCAGCACATTGATCTATTCAAGACCTCCTGGCTGCCGTGGAAGGTATACAACCAGTCAACATGGAGAATGACAGGCAAAGCCACTCCCACTTGACCCTCTCATATTTATGAGTATCAGATGCACAAGACCAGGTTGCCATGCCGCTGGATAAAAATGCTCCAAAAAGGTGCACAAAATTCACATATTTCTACAGATCCATCTCAAGCTCCCTTTGTAATTCACATGATTCTGCAGCTCACAATATGTGCACAAGTTGAAGTTGTATACTTCACGTAGCAAATGTTAGACTGACTTCAATCAATGCAATTTTGCGTGAACAAGTATATTACAAAGAACTCGTGTCATATTTATTTTCTGATGTTGTTGGGGTTCGAGTGTTGAGCACAGAAGTATTCTGTATCAATCATGTAAAATGAAATGGATACTCGTTATCCAAAGGCAGATGACAAGATGGTTGACTGCTGTATAGCAACCACACAAAATGTGGCAGATTTTAAAAGTTTGCACAAGCTGCCTCTGAAGTCTACAGTGGCCAAGAGCACTGACTATCACCCTACCACTGATGTAGTCTCCTATCCAAAGTCCACAGCAGACTATATATAAGAGCAGCAAGACTATAGGACTGCTAGTGATTCTAGCACCAATGGTTGATTTATTCTCCTATTACAAGCCCACAGCAGACTATACAAGGGCAGCAAGCACCACTCCTCCTATACAACTACTAGATGTTTTGACAGCTTCCAGGTGAGGTTTACAAAGCATTTGCACTAAAACATACATGATTTCAGACCTACCACCATACCTATATCAAGATTACCAAATCCCAAGACGACTCAAGAGATAGCAATCAGAGTGATTTCCATTTCACCTTGTTCTTTAGTACCTTGGATAAGGACGATACGTTATCCCACCAACAACTTGATTCAGCTTTATTATCATCATTGACTTGTGACTCCTGCATGATTGTTGCAAACAGTTAGCAAATCATTACAAAAACTTCTCCATTGATTGGTTACATACTTCTCAAATAAAGCAACACAGGACATGGTTTTTGATTTTGAGATATCTATAGACATGGTGGTGTTATTTGGAAAGAACCTTCTCAATAGAGAAGCTCTAGTATGAGGTTAGCAAGATGAAAGTCAGTAAGTCACCTAGACTTTATTGTTTGCTTGTGAAGCCATTTCAAACATTATAGGAAGTGTGCTCCAATGTTTTTTTGTAGCCTTTTGAATAGTATAAGAAGTTTGGGTTCAAATCGCAACAGGGACTTAATCAAACTCATTCTCAAGGGAGTGGAAATATAAAAATGTCACAATGCTGGCCCTTAACTACGTTAAATGTAATGTACAAGATCATGGCTAAGGGGATGGCTATAAGAAAAAATTTTATTAAGGGGGGGAATCCTCCATCCTATGTAGCATGCTTTGTACAAGGAAGAAAGATTCAAAATCCAATCTTGAATCTTGTGTTCTCTGTGAACAAATCACCCTTATTTTCAATAACTGAATCAAGAAGTATTTATGGAACTTATCCTTCAACACGTAGGGAGGAACGTAAATAGGCTCCTGAAGAAACCAAAATGACCCGAGTACATAGGATTCTTGAAAACATCATTTTCAAATATCCACCAAGTGGAGACAGTGCCTTTCCTAGATCCTGGGCTTGCACAAGAAATGAGTACCTTGACATGGGCAGAACCCCTGTATATTATACTTGGAGTAGCTACAAACACTTGATCGTCAAATTGACTCATCCGCTAGGGTAAGTCTACCAAGAAGTGTACATCAATACCTATTTTTTATCCTTTTTGGGGCAATAACTTTAGAAGACTAGACTAGTTTCATTTCAAGTCATGATCATGGATTGGCTATGTCAATACTATTTCTGAAAATTTCTTGTTCATTGCTTACCTTTAATTGTTAAATATATATGGTCTGCAATGCGTTTACAAGGTGACACTTCCACTACAACTACTAGGAAACTATAAATTCCTTAGAGCTCTCACTCGATTTTTACCCTGTGTGATATTTATACACTGACCTTAAAAGTTCACTCCTGATCCAAATTAAGCATTACAGTATTGCTATAAAACTCACCCAGTTCTATGCTACTGTCACCTTGAACACAATACTTCAGGTACCATCCTAAATGTTTGCTAGCCATCCACTCAATATCATTCAGGAAAAAAATTTAAGGATTTTTGGTGCCTAAGTGAGCACTGGGTATGCACATTACAACCTATCCATCACAAGGCGAACAATGTACTCCTTTGGCATGTTTGGAAGTTGTCTTGCAAAAATATTCTTCAAACCTATCAACCTGTAAAGAATAAACAAGCATAATGTTAATGATTGCAATTACTAGAAAATAATACAATGGAAGTCTAAGGAGTCAGGACTTACCAAATCATATGTTGATCAATACCATCATTAGAGTAACAAACGAACTTCAACCGGCCTGCATCTTCCTGTTGAGCAAAAACACCAAAAAGAATCAATCTTATTGTGAACATTGTCATCTATAGAATCTCAAATAGACCTGTATCAGCCTATACTTCTAATCATGTCAACAGTTTAAATGATACAAGACCAATTTGGCATTACAAGAATAGGCAATGTTGCGAGGATACACTAGGGTTTGATAGGTGCATGAACACAACTAACAAAAGGACTCAGAAAATGCAAATGAAGAATGAGAGAATGAATGATGAGTGCAAGAATAAGCATCAGGAACAAGCTGCATATGGTAGAAGGAATGCTTATGGAGCAGAGTGCTGTCCAACAACCGCTCTCTCTAGTGACAAAGAGCTGAAGGAGCTTGGAGGAGTGTACCAAAGTCTGAGGATCCTGAACACAACCAACTGCTCAATGCAGCAGTTCCATACTGTGTGGATGTCGCCTATGCTAAGCATTGAGCAAGTGCAGTCAGATGAGCAAAATATAGCAGCTCTCTGACAAAGGACTAGGCCAGAGCAAAAATGCAGCAGCAGCCATCCAAAACATGGGCAGTCTAGATGACACCTAGTCGAGGAAGGTGACAACTTGGACAGAAATATGACACCTAGAACTGAAATATGATGACCAGTAATGCATGTTGGTGATAAATGGAACAATATAGGGTGGAAAGAGTGGTCACCCAATGGATCCCTTTAAGAAAACTTTTGAGCCAATTGTTCTAGGAATGTATGGCACCCCTCTCAAGCCCAAAACAGAATTCCAAGGAGGTAGGAAGCAAGCTCTTTGCCTGACCCAAATGGTTCCACCCGAAAGAGACCGTGCATTTGACCATGGGTGCCCCAAAGGACTGCCCAAGTGTCTGCCATGATCACAGAGGCAATGAATATCCTCTTTTGCATACCTTACTACTACTACTCCCCCCCCCCCAAAAAAAAAAAAAACTTGACTCATATTTATGTTTTCTTAACCTTGTATAAGGGGAACCATAGTGCTAAACCACCCCCAAAGGATGTCTATGAAGAATGATGAGGTAAGAAATGAAAGCTATACGGTGACCATGAGCAATGCACACACAAGTCTTCACTCCATGAGATAAAGAGGAAAAGCATGCTGCACAATGCAAGGGTATCACTTGGAAGGCTACTTAGTTGGATTAAGGGAAAGCAACCTCCTCTCAAACCATCAAGTTGATGGTGGAGGAGCAAAAGTCTGTTGTGGTTCAAGGACCTAATGAAGGGGTAGAAGAAACATTACAGCTAGAAACTTGTATAGAGAATCTGCTTAAAACTCAGCCTTAAAAAGGCTGGAAAGAATGCCTAAAGAATGTCCAAAATAGGCAGGCCGGCATGCAGCCGACTGCAGTCGGACAGTCCGACTACTGCCACATGGCACTGCTGACATGGCAAGAGGTGACACTCAACACCCCCTCTCAGATCCTAGACAAGGCAGTAGACTAAGGGATCTGGAATGTCGATGAAGTAAAGCCTAGGGAAGTGCCTTCATAAACAAATCTACAAGATTGTCTCAATCTTACATTACTTCACATCAATGGTCACATCCAGAAGCTTCTCCCTGATGTGCTTTGTTCGGGTATGGAATACGGGATTTTGTGCCAAGGCAATGCAACTCTCATTGTCGCACCGCAAGATAGTAGGATGAGTCTAGGAGCAGTCAAGCTCCTCCAACAACCGCCGAAGCTGCACAGCCTCAGACGTGGTAGAAGACACAGCCCGATACTCTGCCTTAGTCGAAGATAGGGCTACCGTGGGCTGCTTCTTGCTACTCCAAGAGATAGCACCAGCACCCAAGGTAAAAAAATAACCTATAGAAGACCACATGTGATCCACATCACCAACCCAATCTAAATCACTCCAACTTGCAAGAATAAGATCAGAAGCACATGTACCTACTGGATAATGAATCCCTAAGTTGGAGGTCCCCCTCACATACTGTAATATCCTCTGAGTAGCCTGCCAATGCACCTATTGAGGCGCACTCATGAACCTAGCCAAGAGTCCTACAGCAAAACATAGATCAACTCGTGTGTTGAGGAGCCAAATCAATGAGCCAACCAGCTAATAGTAGCAAGTAGCATCCACCAACGGAGAATCTGTGTGTGAAGTGGCCTTCCAGTTCAGATCTATAGGAGTAGAAATTAACCGACAATCCTCGATCTCAAAAGTCACCAAGAGCTCCTGTACATATCTCTACTGAGAGATGAAAATCCCCCTCTGAGACTGATAAACCTCATGGCCCAAAAAGAAGTGGAGAAGTCGTAAATCCATCATCTCGAACTTCTGGTGAAGGGCTGCCTTCATCTCTTCGACCTTCTAGGTATAAGCACCTACAATAATCAAGTCATCAACATACAAAACAAATAGCACACAACCACCCTCGAAAGTGTGCACATAAAGCCATGGATCGGTCCTAGAACGCCGATATCCCAACTTGGTCCGGAGAAACGAGTAGATCTTCTCGTTCCAAGCACACGGAGCTTGCTTTAGGCCATACAAGGTCTTCTTTAACCTATAAACCTGCCCATCTGAGGAACCAAAACCAAGAGGCTGCTCTACATAGATCTCCTCCTTCAAATCACCATTCAAGAAGGCTGACTTCACATCCAACTGAAAAACGGGCCATCTCCGATGACCAGTCAAGGCAAGAATAGCACAAATAGTCGCCATGCGAGCTGTGGGGGCAAAAGTATCATGAAAGTCAACACTTGGACGTAGTGCAAAACCTTTAGCAACAAGGGGAGCCTTGGGCTTGTCCAAAGAGCCATCACTATGGTACTTGGTCTTGAAGACCCATTTGACACCAATCACCTTCTTATGAGAGGGACGAGGCACAAGGAACCAAGTGCCATTCCGCTCAATATTCTCCAACTGAGCTTCGATCGCCTTCTGCCAATGATCAGACTATAAAGTCTCCTTCACTAATGTAGGCTCTCTATTCTGCATAACACGGGACATCAAATAGTAGTTAGAGCAAACAAGCTCCATAGTATGTGTCTGGTGTTGTCATGACCTCCGCGGTCCATCCTGCAATTCCCACTCCTCAGGGAGTCCCTCGATCCCTGAATCACGGAGGGTGTCACAGGCCCAACGAGGAGGAGACTGGACCTCTCCTCCAAGTTCTCCATCTATTATAGACTTGGGTACATCCACTAGCGAGATCTCCATTGGGGGGGCCGATGGAAGAGAAGACTCAGAATCTGAAGAAGAATCTCCATCAAGAGGCTCTGGCTCCAAAGGAATTGTCTCGGGAGCCCAACTCTCCCCTGGATCTCCGAGTACGGGATGCTCCTCACCCCCCTTTGTGGCCAGAACTTCCACGAACTGCACATCTTGGCTCATGTAGACATCCCGCTTTACGGGATCATACAAGTGATAACCTTGGGACTAGGAGCTGTAGCCAACAAAGACCTGACGTCGGAAAGCCGCCTCAAACTTGTCACATCCAAATATCCTAAAATAAGAGACATCAGGCTTAGACCCCAAGTAAGCCTCAAAAGGTGTCATCCTGTCAATAGCCAAAGCGGGAGATCAGTTTAGGATATGGACTGCCGTAGCCACTGCCTCGGCCCACAAAAACTGAGGTGTCTGTCAGTGCTCCATCATGGTGTGCACCATCTCGATCACGCTTCGGTTCTTCCGCTCCAAAATGTCATTCTCTTGAGGAGTGTTGGTGTTAGCAAATTCCTAGTGAATGCCCCTATCTGCACAAAAAGGAGCAAACTCATTAGAAACGAATTCACCACCCTTGTCTGATCGCAAGGTCTTCAATCGCCGACCTAATCGATTCTCCTCAAAGAGAAGCCAATCCTTGAAGTGGGAGAAAGCCTCCGACTTAAACGTCAAGAAGTAGACCCACATCATCCTAATGTAGTCATCTACGATCAACATGAAGTACAAGCTCCCCTTCAGGGACTCATTCCTCATCGGGTAACAAAGATCTTTAGATACAAGCTCCATAGGTGAAGTAGACCACCTCAAAGCTTTGGTGGGAATCGCATCCTTATGCTACTTCCCACAAATGCAAGAGACACATGGCTGTTGGCCCACCACTATGTCCGGCAAACCTCGAACAAGCAATCTGCGCGAAGCCTTCCGAAGGTACTCATAGTTTAGGTGGCTAAACCGATCATGCCATAGCTCGGACTGTGTCTGAGAGGTAAAAAGAAGAGAGGTAAGAGTGGAAGAAGACTTCAATTTGTAGATATCATTCTCCTCATACCCTAAAGAGAGAACCTTCCTTGATCCACGATCAAGAACTCAAACAACCTCACTGTCAAACTCCACCAAGAGACCAAGAGAACAAATCTTATGGACCGAAAGCAAAAGATAACCTAAACCTGGCACATGCAACACCTCGAAAGTGTGAGTACCACCACTTCCATCTGGACTCAATTGCATCTCACCCCGTGCTGCAATAGACATTAAAGAGTTGTCTCCTATGAGAATCTGCCCACACGGGGGTCGCAAATGGGTAACACCAACTGTTGAAGGAGTCATGTGCTGGGAGGCACCACTGTCCACGATCCACTCTCAAGCCTAGGGAGCTATCATCGCAGTATCAGAAATTTTTAGTGAAGAGTCCTCAATGACCGCTAAGTGTAGGAAAGCAGTTGACGAGGATGCAACCACCGCTCTAGAATCCTTCGTGTTCTTCTTCTTAGTGTCCTTCTTGTCCTTGTCGGGGCAATCCTTCTTCCAATGGCCATCTTACCACAAATATGACATATCAATTCTTTCTCTTTATCCTTCTTGGATTTGTTGTCCTCCTTCTTCTTTTGGTCCTTCCCCTTCTTCTGAGAGGCTTGACCAATCGATGCCTCCGATTTGGAAGCATTCTATCCCTTCAATTGTTCCCCTTGATCCAAGACCATAGAAACCAACTCTTCCCATCGAAGAGTCAACTCCCGTCCTAAAGCAATAAGCGCGGAATAAAAAGTATTGAACCGTGGCAGCAATTGGGACAATAAAGTGATTGACATGTCTTCGGAAGAAATGGACTTCCCCGCATTTTAAACCTACATCTAAAGCTATCAAAGCTTATTTATATATTCCTGAAGCGAAGAAGACTTATTCACGAACAAGATCCGCATTTGCACCTCCAATGAAAACCTCTTCATAAGAGTCATCCAATTGTACATCTGGTCAAGTTCCAACCATATCTCTCAAGCAACTATCGAGTGCTCTATATGGGCTATCATGGCTGTTATACAAGACATAAAAGAAAAGAACGAATCCTGGCATTTAGTTTGTCCCAATGAGAATGGGCTTTGGTCAACTCCGCACGAGCACTGGAAGAGAGTTTGGACTTATCTCTCACCGAAGGCCGGTTTATCTTCTCCATCACAAGCTCCGCCAAATAATAAGACTCCAATATGGCCAACATCATCACATGCCATATGTGGTAATTGTTGTGAAGAAAACTGCTAGGGTTTGCACTGAGGACACAGAGTGTACGACCATGACAGAAACACAAGAGACAAACGTAGACACAGAGAGCAAAACTCAAACCCTAAACGCCAAACTTAAAACGCAAACACAAACAGAAGAAGGGAGAGAGAGAACACAACTCTGAATTGAATGAATGCTGTAAATGAATGTAAGAGTGTACAGTGTGCTCAAGAGCAGAGCTGAAAAGTGTTAGAGAGTGACATCCATCGGAGGCGGATCCCAAGTGCTTAAACCACCAATCGAAGCTGTAGGAGCGTTGAATAGTGAATGGTACTAGGCTGGTCACCAAAATGCAGTAGTGTGGAGGCTGGAAACTGGTGAACGCAACAGTGTACCACCAATCGGATGCTGGAAACTGGTGAACGCAACAGTGTACCACCGATCGGATGCTGGAAACTGTGCAGAGGCGCTGTAAACAGCAAGGCGATAGACGGAGAAGGTGTGTCAAAGAATATCATGGCCTGCAATGCTGAAAATGCAAGCTGGCTGACCCTGGCGATGATGGACAGCAGGCTGAACAGCAATCTGAAGGAACCGCCAGAAGCTGGGAGCTATTGCCACTGAAGATAATGTGGCTACAATCGATGATGGCTGGACAACAGATGGAGGCGGGCTGCAAGCTGGAAATCGGGCACCAACAGTAGCAAAGGGTGTGTGGGCTAGTGTAACCTACAAACAAGGATAAGACTAAATGGTGAGCAGCCTGTCTATTCATAGATGTGGATTGGAGCCTCCCACTAAACTCTCTCGAACCACTCCCCGTTTTAGGGTTCTTACTCTAAAAGAGCATTTTTTAGTGTGTTTTGGGGTTGTTTAAGAGGCTAATCAGCAAGTAATGCATGTTTTAGCTCAACAATTGCCACCATCAAGCTTTTGATCTGATGGAAGAGCCGATAAGACACGCACCTTCCGGTCCATGATCGCTTGGAACTCCACGTTAGTCTCTGTAGACATCTTCTCCTACAATGCCTGCACAAACACAAAAGAAACCCCCTCTGACTGTGAAAACGCAACCTACTAGGGCTCTTGTCTCTATGTCCTGAACCTTCTTCAGCCGCCAGAGGCGATGAAAAGGTAAAATCTGCACTTGAAGGCCAAAAACACTATCTTCTTCCTTCTCTAACAACAAAAAAACACCAACATCTTCAGCAAATCTTCTCTTTTCTCGCACGCCCACACTCACCTCAGCCTTGTTCTGATGCGCTGATGCATAGCCCACCTACTCACACTTGAATGCTGAAAACGCAGTGAATGACTGAAAATCAATCAAATGCAGCTGCTGCCCTGCCACAACAGCGTTAAATGATGTTGCCTACAGCTAAAACATCCAAATTAGTTGTCACCTTGTATCTGGATGCACTCGCCTAGCTATGGAGGATCCGGATCTGCAATCACCTCCTCAAAACTCACTTGTGGCTGGCTGAAAATAGGCTGGCCATGGCTACTCATAGCTCTCCCACATTTGCTACAACAAGAATGATCTCGTTTTTCCTCTTCTTCAGCTTTTTACCAGCCTGTATGGGCGAGTTTGCCAAGTGGCAGCCTTCCCAAATGGTTTTTCCAACATTATACATCATTAAATATTAATATTCAGTCTTTAATTGCTGAAAATTAATCTAATAATTATTTCGATACCCAAAAATAATAATTTGACTGGCCAATAATTAAATTTGCTAGGCATCTTCTACTCCCAAGTCTCTCTGTACCATCTTTGACCATTAGATTGGCATTAGGTACCATTAAACGCCACATCTGTAGTGTCATCAACTCACACTTATGGCTAAATGAATGACCTAGGCCAACAATTGACACCAAATACCACCAAGTACATATACAACATAACTTATAGCAACTTTTGCCTTTAACATCTTGTGATTTTCTCGGGTCCCAGGCTTGTAAATTTACTCTAACCCTGATTGCATCTCACATGCACAACATTTACTTAATCATGTGATTAAAAATTAATTCGCATATTAAGTGAGGTTTCAAAAATACATGTCCTCATGACATGTCTTGCCACAAAATAGGCTAGTCAATCACCAAATAAATAATAATAAAGAGAATGCCCATAAATTAGGCCACGTGAGCCCGTGAACCTATGATATAACCACTTCTAACACATTCTTGCTGCAATAGATGCACCCCATGGTTCAAGCTTCTACCTTTGGTGAAGGCATAGCACCAAAGTGTCAAACTTGAAAAGGGAACATAGAAGGGAGAAAAAGATAATGGTTAACCCCCCGATGGTACGATGAAAATAAATAATTTTATAGGCAAATTTTGGGAATTCGACTTACCTTGCACAATAAATACCAAATGATACAAATAAAGTGTTTCTGGGGCTATTAACAAAATTAGAAATTAATTTAGTACAATTATTTGCTGATGCAAATAATGACTTTGATTGCTCAAAAACACCTCCTAATTGCCCTTCAAAGTTCAAATCAAGGCCTCCTCTCTGGAGTAGGAAGTAAATGAGAAAGGTTCTTGGACACTCTCATCTTTCATGTCATAATTGCCCTCCAAGCTCTTTGCAAGTTCTTGTAGATCCAATATAGACCCAACAAAGTTTGATTTTGATATAATAGAATATAAGTGGAAATTTGATTAAAAGAAGAATACATCAAAGCCCATAGAAGAACTAGTAGATCAATCAAACAAGCCCTTAAGAGTCCCAAAAGGTCTTGGTTGGCAGAGTTGTCCAGGAGCTACATTTCTAAGAAGATTGGCTTGATTATCCCTTGGTATACTCAAGGGCTGAGAAGGCTTTTGAAAAGGATTTCTAAAAGGATTTTGGGAAGGTAAAATACCCTCGACCTTGGAATTGTTGGGTTGCGCACCACAAGACGAGAGGAGCTATGGTGAATGTAGCTCCATGGAGAACAGAGAAAAGAGAGAGAGAGAGATAGCACTATGTGTGAAGAAATGCTAGGGTTTTCAAAAGAAGAAAACAAAAAGTGTACAACCACAACTAAACACAATGATCCCAAATAGCAATGCAAAAAATACAAAAATCCAAAAACACAAAATGAAGAGAACTAAATAATGAATGAAAATTTATGAAATGCCTAAGGGGAGCTGTCCAATAGCTAGTGGCTCTCGTGGGAGCAAGTTGAGGGAGGTGTCGATGTGTGTTGTCCTTCGAGGATAGATCCCAAGTGTAGTAACCACCAATTGAAAACACAAAAACGACTTGCGGGTTTATGATTGTCGGCACTCAAGTATCACTCAAACAGCAAAAGCATAGGGTGGTGTTGATGGCAACAAGAGGTGATGATGAATGAGTGGACAGCAGCAACAAGAGAAGGTGGCAGCCACATGATAAACTAGGGATAGGTTGGGATGCAAGTGACCTAGCGCACACTATTTATAGATGAGAAACCAACTAAAAAGTGGGAAGTTTAATTATGGGACACTAAAACACACTAAGTGCATTTGAGTTTTGGGGTTGTTTGATGAGATAATGAAGGATTAATGTGTAATGAACCTTTTTAAGCTTAACATTCTGCACGAACATCAAGCTGAATAGATTGAGGTGATAGTTGATTTATATAAAACTACAAGCTTTGGGGTTCACTTTATAGCCTTGAGATTCCCCAAACCCCAACCCTAAACTTACAAGTATTGAGGCGTGTTCACATGCTAGCACATAGCAATACATACACAAAGGTAACGAATAAGAATAACTAAGAAACCACCCTTCAAATCATGGGTGATTGAACCTATGACACAAAACATTAAAAAAAGATCATGGTTAGGTCTTATCTCAATAGAGGCAATGTCTAATCTCATACAAGAGATTCTAGAGACGACATACATAAGTGAGAAAGATGCGACTAGAGCTAGATCATGACATGGTCTAGTAATAAGCTCAAGGATCCAAAGTAAAGCATGGTTGGTGCATATGCATACTTGAGAGGCCACATCAAAAGCCAACCTGGCTAAGAGGCATTGTGCACATTATTGGGGGCCCGATATTTAGACATGGCTCTCACACTCCACCCACAGGCCATGAAAAAAGTGGTTCCAAACCCCACTAAAATATAACTTCTAATAGAATCATAAAGAATAAAAGATACAAATCTTTTCAAATAAAAACCCTGGCAAAATGTCCTACACATTTCATATATTTGAAAAGGTCTTAACGCATACATCAACATGGCCAATGTCTAATTCCAAATACATTTCTATTATTTTTTTAAATAAACTTTAAAAAGCATACTTGAAAGGTTTTTAATCATCATTAAAGAGAATGATTGAATAGAAACGGTTGAGGCTTTGTCAAATATAGAGGTTGTGAGAGTGCACAATGGAAGGACACAAACACATGGAGAGAGGGGAAGAGAGAGACTGAAATGAAAGCAAAGAGTGAAAGAAAAAATCTGCACTAAACTCAAAAGAATGTTGAAAACAAAGCGGACTGATCAGCCCTCCCTGCATGCAATCCAAAGCATCAGCAAGGCCACTAGATGAGGATGATGAAGCAAAAAGCACTGAATGACAAAGGAAATCACTGGTAAAGAATGCTAAAGATCTGCAAAATAAAATGGCTGACATTGTAGGAAGGGGCTGCTATAAATAGGGAAGAGTTCTTCTTTACTAACAAGGCCAATGAAGCGTATGATGAAGAACTAGGCTCGATGAAACCCATCTCTAATAGCTCCTTGATATGCTTGGCAACTCTCTTACACTCCTATTTTGATAATCTATAGGGCGACTTATTGACTAGCTGGGAGTGAGGCTCCAAATCAATAGAATGATCAACTGCTCTCTTGGGAGGCGGTGTTATAGGCACCTGAAACAAATCACCGTACTCCTCAAGAAGAGCTTCCAATGTTGAATTAACAACTGAATTCTTGAACTGGCTGCCTCTTTATTCATGTGTAATATGAAGATCTGAGAGCGCTTTTTATAGTCCTTGAGTTGCTTTATGGTAATAAGCTGAAAATTAGACTTCATATGCCCACAAACTCACTAACTGCTGACAAAATATGCCAAAAATATGGCTGACCAGCATCAAGCACTGAATTTAATGCAGCTAGACTAGGCAAAATGCTGATTGCCAGACCATGACAAAGCGACGCAGAGTGAACACAGCCTCTAGCAACCTAAAATAGAAACATGCTGCGCTGGATCACTAAACAGCCAATGTAAAGACCTAAAATAGAAATGTGCTGAGCTGGACCACTAAACAGCCAATGTGAAGACACAAAAACTAAAATGGACTAAAATGCATACTAATGAAAGGACATCTCGCCTTCATCAAAACACATGAAATGACCTCATGTCCTCATCTAACTCAGACTCAAGCCCACATATAGGAGATTGTGCATGATAAAAATGTCTACTAACACCCCCCTCTCAAATCCTGGATGTGGCTAAAGGCCAAAGAGGACAGAATGGATCCAAGAGAAACAAGAGTGTCAAATTCCATCGAAGTAGTCTGTCGATGTCTCCAAAAAGTCCTATGCCAAGAACCAAGCAAGAGTGGGCTTCATAGCTTGCCCAATGAGGTTCTGACACTTCTGGAAAGGCATCTAACTATCATGGTGTCTTTAGACCCTATGAGATCTCACAAACAAACTACGACTTGATCATGCATCAAGCTGAACAACAACTGGAAGGTTATATTGTTTATTCACCCTTAGATTTCACACATGGGTCTAATGATTTGGCAAGAAGGGTGGAACCTCCATATGGGACTGGCCATCTTGTTGGAGAAGCAAACACAGGGTACAAACCTTTATATTCTTCCCCTCCTTCCACTCAAGTGCCAAGTGCACAACTGTTTTCTTCTAATCTCACTTTTAATGTTTCTACTTCAAGAAGAGCTACATATGAGAAAAACTCAAATTTTCCTTCTTCACATTTTGTTTCTCAAAGTCATAATGAAGCCAGCGCATCATCATCTAATTTTCATTTTCCTAAAAATGAATTTCCATTCACTTCTATTCTATCAACACCAAAATTTCCAATCCCATCCATCCCACCCTTTTTTTCCGTTGCACCCACATCAACATTTACACCAGTTTTCATACACCATTCACCATTCCACCTATACAACCACACACCACATTGGGGGGATCTTCAAACATTGGCACATCCTATCCATTTAGGTCCTTTGCTTTTGCACAACTAGGTGGTGATGCACCGGTGGTGGGGGTTTATCCCCCAACCCAACCATCCATGGGGACCTATACACATGGGTATCCTCCCCACGTGTCTCAAGCCCACCCTATTCTCCCATCTCTCGAGTGGCCAAACAATTTGTCAACATGGCAATACCTAGTGGGCCTTCCTATACCTTTTCAGCATGTCGACCACCTAGAAAGTCAGTCACCTCCTTTGGGGCACAACTCTAGATTCACCATTCCAAGCACTTCAATGCTTCGTGTAGCACCTAGTTACCCTCATTTCTATCCTATGCTACCCACCTATTCCCCTCCTCATCAAGCCATCCATCCATCTCCATCAACCAAGAATGCATAACTAATAAATCTCATTTCAACAGGTCTTAACTTTACCGCTTGGTCAAATCTCATGTGGCATGTCTTGGGTTCCCAAGGCTTGTGGGAACTTGTTTGGGAGCACAAAACCCAACCTAACCCCCATTGGTTCTCATATGAGGTGGTTCGCCCTTGGAAGAGCAAACATGCCATAGCTATAGTCGAGTTGATGCAAGGCATTATACCTGAATTTCACTCTCACTCCAACACTTTGACCTTGCCTCTAAACTTGGACACAACAACTAGACTAACATATCAACCTTAATCATGAGCTCCAAGAGTTCAAAATCCCTAAGAGAGATGATTGCTCTCGCTGAATTTGCCACCACTAGCTTACCCAAGTCAACTAATGATAAGTCACTTTATTCATCAATAAATTTGCCACTGAGATATTTCAATTTCATTCAACAAGTCATCTCACAACCCAAGTTACCCACCTTCTATGAATTTGAGTCTTAGTTATTGCATTACGCTCGGCTATTTGATCAATTTCATAAGAAACCCCAATATTCAAAGGGGGCCTTGACTTCCCAAAAGGCGAAGCAAGGTGGTGGAAAGAACAGTGCCAAGATTGAGTTCGGTAACGAGGAGCAAAGTAACTCCCCTCCAAGATTGAAAACTTGGCAAAATGTCCCCCAAAAAAAAGGTGCTATTAGCATTTGCCAAAAGGCCGACCATTTTGACAAGTGTCGCTCCAAGGCCAAGGGCAGTCCACCAAATTCCCACCTAGGAACTCAAGCCCATCAGGCAAGGGCACTTTAGTACAACCTCCACAGTCGAGAGGGGCTCATCCTTCAATAACCCCAATATTCAAAGGAGGCCTTGACTTCCCAAAAGGTGAAGCAAGGTGGTGGAAAGAACAATACCATGACTAAGTTTGGTAACGAGGAGCAAAGTAACTCCCCTCCAAGATTGAAAACGGCTTGGCAAAATGTCCCCTAAAAAAAAGGTGCTATTAGCATTGGCAAAAGGCCAACCATTTTGACAGCAAGTGTCGCTCCAAGGCCAAGGGCAGTCCAACGAATTCCCACCTAAGAACTCAAGTCCATCAAGCAAGGGCACTTTAGCACAACCTCCACAACCGTGAGGGGCTCATCCTCCACCTCAACAAGATAAATCCACTACTCACATGGCAATCGAACCATCTACCCCCACTTCACCAAAGGGCTTATCTAATTGGTCTGCCAATGCCACTACTTCGAACGTTGGTTCTCAAGCACTCCTCATCTCCCTTGAGGATAGACTTGATGATTCCCTATCTCTTTCTAAGTTGCCCTCTACATCAAATACACAACTAGCAAGAATTGAGCTCACTTTTCCTAGCTATCAACTAATACAATGGATCATCAAGCCTTCTTTCAGTTCAAATGTTAGCAATACTAACCACAAACCTACCACATCTCCTACCGGCATATTTGTTGATTCTTGCAAGGCATGCTCTAGTCTAGCTTCTCTCTTCCATTACTTTTTTTTTTCTCTCACTTTCCTACCTCTTTAGCATGCCACACGGAGTGAACACAGTGGAAAACATGAAAAGAGACTCTGAAGAATGGAATGATGAAGTTTTGAATCATGGAGTGAATGTGATACAAGGGAACAAGGTTCTCCTAAAGGGATGTGAGGGTAGTGGGAGGTGACGGACTGAATGAATAAGCCGTGAGGAATGAATGAGAGAGTAGCCTATAAATAGGCACAGTTAGTCTAGCAAGGACGGCACCCCTTCTTGGGACTACAACCCTAAACGCAAAACGTAAAAATGCAAACTACGAGTGAAGGGTGAAGGGTTCTCAACAAGACCATCTCCAAACCCAACACATTGCACTCATAAGCACTTTTTCATTGAAGTTGAGATATGCATGTTTTATGGTCTTATGTGGTAGTTTTGCTCCTAACTTGTCTTTTTAGGTTGGCACTGGCTTTGCACTCTAGACTAACAAGGAGTCTTTTCCTCCCGTGGCCGAATTCTTGCTTTCCTTAACGGAACCTTGGAGACTATTCATTTCACAAGTTTTCAACTTGAAAAAGAGTTCACTCTTCTTCTTTGGCAACTCCTTTTCCCCATCAACATCGACATCTTGAGAGAGGAGGTGAAATCAACCTTCCTCCTCAAATAGGGTGGTAAGAACCTGATTTATTAGCAACTACAAGTAATTAGTTCACATAAATTGAAGATGCATACTTGCCACTAGAATCTTGAACAATGCACAACCTATTGGTCCCAAAACTAAAGTCCCCCTTTTAATATTTATTTAACTTTTATTGCAAATGGATGGAGTACAATCGAGATTTATCGATCTCCTCCGTTAATCCAAGTGCTATTTCCTACCATTAATGACGAGCAAGCCTTTAAGTCAATTTCTCCCTTGGTTTGCTTGGGAAATTGGCCTTCACCCTACTCCTTGTGAGACAAATTTAACTCCAAATTGAGACTAGCTGACTAGCCTATTGAATGTCCTTAAAATTCTTTAATTTCAACTTCTGAAATTCAAGTTCTAGACCCTCAATTTTCTGAATGCATTCTACAGCAGCTGTCAAACCCTAATTTGTATTATAAATGAGGATTTTCAACACAAATTAACCAAAATCTCCACCTCCAATGACTCAAATGACTAGATTTTGCTAAGATAACTTGCGAGATGGTTGGAGGATGCGAGAGAATGCTGAAGAGAGAGAAAAATTCAAACTTTCATCAGCCCCTAAAAGCATTTTTCCCACTTACATGGGTAAGTTTTGCCATGTGGCAGCCTTCCAATTTCATTTTTCAGCATTATCCAACTTATTAAATAAATTTTCAAAGTATTAACTCTAAAAATTAATTATTATATTTTAAAATTTAATTTAATAATTAATCTAAAGCTCACAAAATTAATTTCACCAACCAATAATTAAATTGGCTAGGCCAATTTGCCTCCAAAATATCCTTGAGCAGTTATTGACACTTAGATTGGTATTAATTAATTAATTAATGCCTAGTCACCAATATCACAATCAATATTAATGGCCAATAAATTGGGCTAGGTTCAAATTTGACATCAAGTACCACCTAGTACCTATCAAGCATCACTTATTACAACTTTTGCCTCTAGCAGCAAACTAATAGCTCAAGGTCTTGGGTCCCATGCTATGAAATAATTGATGTGCACCTCACATATGCAAGTCACATTTGTACATTTGATTAGCTTTTGATCAAATGCTAAGCAAAGCAATCAAATTTCACATCCTCATGATAGGGAGGGTACTTACGTCTCCTTCCACCATCCAACCATGAGAAGGGGCGGTCTTTTTCTCTTGGTGTCTACAGGATTTTGATTACCTTAGAGACATTATCATTATTGTACTTTGTATCATTATTCATATCACACATATGCAAGTCACATTTATACATTTGATTAGCTTTTGATCAAATGCTAAGCAAAGCAATCAAATTTCACATCCTCATGATAGGGAGGGTACTTATGTCTCCTTCCACCATCCAACCATGAGAAGGGGCGGTCTTTTTCTCTTGGTGTCTATAGGATTTTGATTACCTTAGAGACATTATCATTATCGTACTTTGTTTCATTATCCATATCCTCATGATAATCATGATTGTATAAGGGTGCTTGGACAAGTGAACAATTCCCTTGCAAGGGCACTATCCAAGTGACACCATTGCATGGCATTTTACATGAGCATGACATCTTGCACTGTTCTTTGTTTTACCCCATACATTGATATTTTATTCTTATTAACATGCAATTGTGTACATTTATCCCTTTTCAATCACATATTGGTCACCTCTAAATCCACCATAGTCGCAGTCTTTCTTATCAGCTTCTACACATACGCCCCATATTTTTCCTCTTCATCAACACCAAAGGATGATCAAGATAGCTTGTCTATTTTGTATTGTGTTGGATCTAACCATCCATTTTCACTCTTCCCAAGGGCACAATTACTTAAATAGGACGCAAACCATTACTTCAAAAAATGGGAAAAAAAGGATTCAAAGTGGTTCGATCTACCTTTGTAGGTGTGGACACACCGATGAACACCCTTTGTCTGAAGCCTCGACCCCTCTAGGGTGACTAATTAGGCTCCCTTGCTCAGATAATCATCACTCGTAGGACGCCTTGGGGTAAAAATGGGCTTGAGCTATCTCGACACTCAATTCCTAGTTTCAATTTTAAGCCTGAGGAGGAGTATAAATTAGCTCTTTATTACAACTCTAAAACACAATTATTACTAAGGCTTCATTAGATGGTGCACATTTCCAGAGAGTATTTGTGTCCCAAAAGCCAAACCCTAATTTCAAAGAATCCACACTTCTATAAAAAGACAAGTTTCCCCTCTCTCAACCCCCGATCTCGCCATTGCAGGTCCTCCACCACCTAGCACCGACATCTCCACTGTTGTCTAAAACCCTCCATGGTGGATATCTCAATTTGTGGTGATGGCCTTCCATCAAGACTTGGCAATCAATCTACAACCTTCCAGACATTGTGTTTGATGTTGGCAATAGTTTCCAAATTGCAAACACCTATTCCCAACCATTGCCTACAACCTGTGACCCTTCAGCTATTTGTGTTTATTGAACTTGACCATCTACCATCTACGTTTGTAGCATACAGCTGACACCACCCCTTCTAGAGCATTCTAACAATTATGTTTGCTTTCTACAGCAATAGAATTCATTTCCTTGACACTATTCCATGTTGCCATTGTGAGTTGAGCCTTATCCAAACTCTACAAATCTACATTTGCAGTTGTTGATTGCATTTGGACCCTCAAGGCTACCTGCTCCATTTTGGAATTTGTACAAAGGATGACACTCTCTATAGCTCATACTCTTTGTCCCAATCCTGGAGACATTGGAGTTCAGGGGTATCTTCACTTTGCATAGTGTATCTGCTGCATTGAGCATTGTATATATTCAACATTCATTAGTCATATTCAATGTTCGTTGTCTATAAGGTAGCCTAACCCCAACTATGTTCTTTATCAATTTGTACTTTGTCGTATGATTGTGTTTGCTATCTATAGACAAGTATTTCTTTACACCTATGAGCAACGAGTGTCTCCGGTATTTCGGCTTTCAACACCTTGGGTATGACTCTCTTTACAAGTTGTTATGCCAATGGATGGTCGGAAGCAACACATACAATTGAGGAGCCTCTTAGGTTGAGTCACATTGATCTTTGTGAGCCACCATCCACAACAATCATTAATGGTTTGCTTTGCATCTTTCTACTAGTGCATTGACTTCTCGATATATATGTGGGTCTATTTCTTAAAGAATAAACCAATGCCTTCACATAGATCTCCACACAAGTGCATCTTGTGCAAAGTCAAATGGGTGTCCATATAGAGACAATGAGCAATGATCAACATGACAAGCTCTATGTTGTTCAAACAAAGCTTCCAAAGTGCCTAGGTACTACGGATTTTAACACTTTAGTATACATCCTCAACCAGTGCTTGACAACAACTGTCCCTTATAGAATCTCCAGGATGAACTCTTTGGCTCTCGACTTATTCTCTCTCATCTTAGAAACTTTGGGAGTCATGCATATACACATACTCTCTTGATGACAAAATAGCAAAGCTCATACCCTAAGCATAGCTCTTGATTTTTGTGGGCTACTCTTTTAAGGCTAAAGCATACCACCCAGTTGTTTGACCTAGAACCAGGCATGCTATTACTCCGAGAGATGTTATATTTGATGAGACGGATATCATGCAACCCTCTACATCGACTTTCAAGCCAATTCCTCAACCTACATTACTTAAGATTGTGTCATGTGAGCCTAGTCAACCCATCGATGGAGACTTCAACTCCTAGGCCCCCTCCCAAGGACCCATTATCTTATTGATACCAGTAGACCATCATCATCCATGTAAGACTCAAGGATCCTTCCACCAGATTCTATCCTAGAGAACCAAAAGATTTCTAGGCTCACACCTACTACCACATTAGTATTTGTTTTTATGACAAATTACATAGCGCACTCTGAGCTACACACTTGGCAAGACGCTCTAAAGCATCCCCAATGGCGAGAGGCCATGGAAAAGAAGCTTGAGAGCATTGACCAAAATGAAACCTAATTTTGGTGTATCATCCAAGTCACAAGGTCATTGGAGTTTGGGACAAAATGGATTTTTAGGACCAAAATGAAAGCATATGGGACCTTCAATAAGTACAAGGCTCGCCTTGTGGTACAAGGGTTTCAATAGAAGCAAGGTATTGACTATGAAGAAACTTTTGCTCCAACTACACAATTGACATCATTTCATTTGTTGGTCATACTAGCTACTCATCATGGCTGACCAATCTATCAAATGAAGTCAAAAGTGCCTTCTTAAATTGTTATTTAGAGAAGAGTTTAAATGGAGTAGTCTCTTGGATTTTCTCTTCTTGACTACAAAGATAAGGTCTTTCACTTACAAAAAGCCCTTTATAGGCTGAAGTAAGCACTGTGATCCAAGTTCCACAAGATGGATGAGTTCCTTCAAACTCATGATTACCGTTTCACCCTTTATGACCCAAACTTATATGTAGAATACACTTCAGAGGGGGTTAACTATATATGCATTGATGATTCATTGATAGGCTCAAATTCTGCGACCATTGCAAATATAAAGGCCAGACTCTACTTTACCTTTGAAATGATCGTTAGCTCTCTTATGTCTTTCAATGCATCAAAAATGTCTCGTTGGATTGCTTGTTTTCACGTGTTGAGATATATTAAGTGTACTTATTCATATGTGAAATCAGTCTTCCTTCTCCAAAAGGGTGGTGAATGATCTTATTATACACTAATTACAGCAAGCCAAAAATTCACGCAAACTGAAATACAAATGTTACCGATTAATCCTAGTTAGTACACTACCCATTGGCCCCAGAATTGGTGCCCCTTGCGGTATTTTTTTAACTTATAATAGAAAGAGCACATTGAGATGGCTCCAATCTCCTTTGAAATACAATGCACGTTACTGTCATATATGATGAGCGAACCTTCAAACAAATTTACCCCTTGATTTGACAAGGGATTGGCCATCAACTGACCCTTGCCTAATCAAATCTAACCCCAAGTTCAATTAGAATGGGCTGGCCTCTCAAAATCTCTAAAAATGCCCAATTTCTAGCTACCGATTTCAAGTCCTAGGCCTTTAATTCTTTGGCATGGGACCCAAGGTGACTAGTAAACCCTAAATTTTACTATGGAATAGGATTTGTAGTAACAAACACGCAGCTACTCTTCACCATGGTCTGAAAATGGCTTAGAATTTGCATGAGTGCCGAAGATAGAGAAAAATCTGATGTCTAATGCTAAAATCTGATCAAGTCAGCAGATGCACTAATCAATAACAGCCATAAATGATGTCGCCTACTACAGAGGACCCAAAATGATGTTGCTTGCTCAAAATGCTGTTCCCAGCTGTAGGCAGCATCTCCAAGCTGTCACCTGCAGTAAATAGGGCTCCTAATCAAGTCGCCCCTTGTCTTGGAGGATTCAGTTGGGTGCAGTTGCTCCAAATTGGCTGGGTACAGCAGCTGACCTACTCTCCTCCTCTCCCACACTGCCCAAAATGGTCTCTCCAACCTCCTACACCCTTGATCCAATGGCTTGGCTGCTTTCAAGTGGGATGTCTCAAGGTACTATAGGCTGAGCTATGCATAGCAATCCCTTCTGGGTTCTAGTTTTGCGCCTAAAAGGAGATGTTTAGCAAAAAAATGCATTCCAAACTTAAAACATTCAATTAGCTCTTTAAAACAGCACCACAACATGTTATTATCAAACTTTTCATTAGATTACCAAACTTTCCCGGAAACTGTGTTCCATGAACCAAACCCCGATTTGGGAGGATCCACACATGTATAATTAGAAGGCTGCACTTCCACTCAGCCCATCTTGTTGTCGGCGCCTTGTCTACTGCTCTCTAGACCCCTTCCCATGCAGATACTTCAGTTCATGCTGCTGTCCACCAGCCAAGCACCTACATCCAACCTTCATCCAGCCTATGTTTGCTATTGATCAGTCATTGCCAGCCTCTTTGCAGCCTGTTTCCATAAAGACAAGCTATGTTTGTCGCCAGGCTACTCACACTACTGCCATGTCATCAACCAGCTGGCGCTACCTCTGCTGCATTTTCAGTGTACAGCTGCTGCCCTACCTGCCCAATGTCTCCAGGGGCTATCAGTTGTTCATAAGCTGCTATACTCACTGCCAAATCAATTGTCCACATCCTCAGCCCTATGTTTTGGGACAGTGAAACCTGCATAGCTATTCTTCGCCATTTACTGCAGCTGGTCACTATTTCAAGGCTTCCTCTTGCATTTCGAGATCCATTCAGAGTATGACACACTCCAATTCATCTCTTTGCCAACATTCTTTCAAAGACACAGGCGTTTGAGGTTTGGTATTCACTCTTCATAGTATATTTATTGTATTGAGCATCGTAAAGAACAAGCAAGGACCATACTGGTATTTTTTCTTTGTACAAATCAAATAGCTTGCCAGCAGAATGAACAATGGGGCTAGTCTACCTAGAAGGATGAGCAGTAAGGCCTTTAGCACTCCACCTATCTAGACATGTTCACATGGGCCAAGTGCCAATGGGCGCACATAACATCACAAAGCACAAAATAGCCTACAAATATGTTTGAAAAGCATGAGCAAATGAATGATTATACATATACCATCAGCAAATGTATATAACCAATGTCAACTCTAAGAAGTCACCATGACTATGTCTAGCACTATGTTCAAGCTTCCTAATGATTGTGCCAACAATCAATGAAGAGGAAAAGGACAAGTGCCTCATCATGGTGCATTAAGAGATACCCTTCCCTTGAGAACAATGGGGCTAGTCTATCTAGAAGGATGAGCAATAATGCCTTTGGCACTCCACCTATCTAGGCATGTTCACATGGGCCAAGTGCTAGTGGGCACACATAACATCACAAAACACAAAATAGACTACAAATATATCTGAAAAGCATGAGCAAACGAATGATTATCCATATACTATCAGCAATTGTATATAACCAATATCAACTCTAAGAAGTCAGCATGACTATGTCTAGTACTATGCTCAAGCTTCCTAATGATTGCACCAACAATCAATGAAGAGGACAAGGATCCTCTCTTAAGAAGTGTCTCATCATAGGGCATTAAGAGGTATCCTTGTCTTGAGACCAATATGGACAAATAGGTTCGGTAGATCTAGCGCAACCAACTCATCAAGCACCATTTCTGATCATTACGCAAGGAGAGAGGCAACAGACATTAGTTCTTTGTTTCATATGGTTGTTAAAAAAACAAAGTTGTTGAGCAAAAAAAGTAAATAGTGGTCAAGGTGGCTCGACCTAGGTTGCATGAGACAAGTTTAGCAATCATTATTGACAATGCTTATTGCCATTGTAGTACAGCTCAACACCCCAATCCTACTCCCACCTCAATGAACATCAATCCATCCATATAACTATATTGCCTTCTGTCACAAGACTGTGACAACTATTACCTTTTTGTTGATTTCTTTATTACATATTTTATTTGGTTTTTCTTTTTGGAAGGATCCCTCTTAAAATCTAAACGCCCGAGTTGCATGGCCAGTATGTGAAACGGACAAGAATGTTCAGTGAGTCAAGACTGGATAGTTAAGGTCCAGTACAAGTCTGGAAGAGACTGATGGCACTGTAGATTGACAAGCCTGGAAGAGACTTGTGAAAGTGTATATGGACAAGTGTGTTGAAAAACTAGCCTGGAAGAGACTAGTTCAAAGTGAAGATGGACAAATCTTCGAGAGATTAGTCCATGTGGGGTCATCAATGGAAATTCACTTTCAGTTGAGCTACATTACAAATTTGGATGTAGCCATAGTCTGCAAAGATGGTCAGAAGACTAGTGGGGATGCAATGGACTCCTAAAATTTTGGGAGTTACTATTTTTGGACCCCAAAATCTGTTCGCGTCATTATCTTCGTTTTTGTACTAGGATTAATCCTCTGGTTTGTGCCGAGGTCAAATTTTGAACCGAGAAGAGAGAATTTTAGACCGAAAGGTTTAAACAGGAAAATTGTTACATGTATGCCATGTGTCACAATTTGGACATAAATTCCCAAAAGAGAGAGAGAGGGCAGCACAAAAACGAGTTTCAATGCATGGGGGGCTCATTTTTGTGAAAGGGAGATGGATTGCTGCAGATGGAGAGCTCGAGAGCTGGTCTACCTTGTCTATGATGCACAGAGGGCTGAGCTTACTTCCTACTCTCTCTCTTTCTCTCCCTGACAGTATGGTTATGCTGCAGAATCAAGGGTCTTTCTTTTGATTCAGGTACAGCTGTGTGGAATATGTTGATTTTGCATGAGACAAGAGCCTCCTTTCTTCAGGAACAGGAGCAGTTGTTTGCTGCCCACAAGCAGGAACAGATGAGGGTGGTAACCTCACCAAGCAAGTGTCCGTAACAACACTAAATCAGTACTGATTCTGGACTGTTCAAAGGTCATTTCAGAGCCCAATTGATGTCAGAAGCAAGGGGCACTGGGCCCAGATGATGCAGGACAGTATAGGGAACAATATGAGCTGAGAACAGTTGTCAGAACAGGTCTGAACCAGTAATTACAGTGGGTAGAACAGTACAGGGAACAGTATGTGTTGTAAACAGGTCTCAGAACAGGTCTGAAACAGTAATTACAGCAAACTGAACTGGTCAATTCTGCACTCCAACCAGAAGATTCAGACTTGGGCAGAGTTTCCCCTCCTGGTCGGTTTGTTTTGGGTCAGTAATTGTACTGTTATGCTACCAAATTTTACCCAGAATAGGTGAAAGACAGCCCATTGTACTCTCTCTCTCTTTTTAAAAATAAAGAAATACCGCAAGGGGAGCCTAGCTTAGGGGCCAACAGGGTGTCTGTGTTGCAACGGGAGCATTTTAGCTTCCTGTTTTTCTTCTTGATTCTATGTCTTTAAGTTCAAGTAAAGTGGACGACTGTAAATTGGGTGAAAGCATTTATGTATTTTGATTGTACACTACCGCCCTTCCCAGTGAACAAGCCGGCTACACCTTCCCTCTCATATTGCATATTTTTCATATTTGTTATAAATAGGTGTCATTTTCAGTAAGCACCCTCCAAAGGGGGCTAACTTGCAACCTCCACTCCTCCAACATCCTCACAAGACAAGGTGGTCCTCTCCTCACACAACATTTCTCCCCTGTTCATTTAGTCCAACCTACCACACCAACTTCTACTACACCCACACCTCATTAATCCATCCATCCCTCCCTCCCTCAATGAGCTCTATCTCTGTGGGTTATGAGAGCACACACAAAGACTCCAACAACACTCAGCTTGTTCAGTCTAAGGTGGTCCTCGACACTCCAAACCAAATTTCTGCCTGAAAGAACGGAGGGTCTTCTTTCTACATGAAGCATGCTGCAGTACATTGAGACATTTGCTCCATTCACTCACATGACTACTATCCACCTAGTATAAGCTCTTACATCCCATGGTTAGCCAATTTATCAAATGGATGTGAAAAGCACCTTCTAAGCACTTGGATACCCAAGGAGAAACAGAGCAGCACAAAAGTGTCATTGCTTGAGGGTATGAGGTGTGTCATTTGCAGTATTTACCTTCATCACGATGATTTTCTTCCCAGACTCGGTTTTACAACCAAAACATTGGACCTCAAATGCTCATATTTACATCTGTTTGCTCTCATTCTCAAATTTGGATGTGATTGTTGAGTTCACAGTCCAAAATTAGGGGATTTTGGATTCCAGGTTCAACGGAAAATGACAAGCTGGCCATGATCAATGCAAAAGAATCACCAGCCATTCACTACAAACCATTAAAGCCCACCCAACACATGGGTGTAACTGACAAATTTCCCAGTTATACTTTGCAGCATGTGTTTCTATAACAGCTTTTTCCATTACAAAATCACTGGTACCTCTCGTTTAAAATTCTCTTCCCTTGAACAATAAGCACCACTGGTCTGAATGGTATCAGCTGTGGCAAGTTTGTTAGGTTCATCCTTCACTGCACCAGCACCCGATTGCAGAGCATTAGAAGCTAACTGTGCAGGGGCGGAATCCTTTGTTGCATCACCCGTTGCCTCTACTTTCACATTGGACATAGTTTGAAGGCCTTCCGTCTTCACAACAACCGGCCGAGCACTATTGGCATCCAAGCGGGCTGCAGTAAATGTCCGCATTGCATCCTCTTCATCATCATCGCCATCCTCCTCAGCATCCTCATCGTCCTGTTCACCGTCATCCTCATTGCCACCATCGTCATCCTCCTCCTCCTCCTCGTACTCCTCACGGCCGTCGGGGTCGCCAGCACTGATGCTGTCGAGCTGTGAATGGTTTGGCCCTCCACCGCTCTCATCGCCGCCGGTGGCATTCTCCTCGTCTTCCTCCAAGGAGGTGGCAGGCCCGTCGCGGCTCTCATGGGAGACGGACGAGGGGAGGGAGGAGTGCGCGGCAGAGGGGTGGAGGTTGGAGAAGGTGTGCGGGTGGTGACCTCCTGGGGCCGAGTGGTTTCCTGCAAACCCTAGGGAGGATGCGTGGTCATCGCCGCGCTTGCGCTTCTGGCCAGAGCCGGTGAGGGATGCGGAGGCGGAGTGGGAGTGGGAGGGAGACGGGGAAGGCGTGGGGGACTGCGAGCTGATGGAGAAGCCAGGGCCCAAGCTGGCAGGGGCTGGAGGGCCTGAGAAGCCCTCCATTTTCTTGCCTATCTTGCCCAGAATTGCGTTCAACACAGCCCCTCCGGTGTCTGATTTGATCTCCCCGATGCCCGCAAGGCAAGACTAGAGCTTCGGTTCAGTTCAGTAGCCGATTCGATGTTCAACGTTCATGTGTGCGAGAGAGAGAGAGAGAAAGAGAGAAAAAGGGGGGGAGATCTTATATGTACAAGACACGGGCAGGGTCACCGAATAAGGGTTTGGTTTGGTGGTCGCAAGCAAACCGCAACCTCCGCCCGAACCTGAAAATACGCTCACAAATATTCATATGTCAAATAATATACCGTTTGGAAATAAAGAGAATAAATGTCTTTTCTTTATCATGAATATTTAATTATTGTACAAAGGGCCAAGGGTGACGTCTCTTAGCAAGATCTTGAATTTTGATAATTCCAAAGGGCCACCATCAAGTTGGAATATAAATCTCCAATTCTTTTCAGTATATTATTAAAGGGTTTGGTTTGGTGGTCCCCAACCAAACGGCCTAACCTTCGCCCGAACCTAAAAAGACACTCACAAATATTCATATGTCAAATAAAATAATACTTGAAAATAAAGAAACGAAAAGCTTTAATTATTATACAAAGAGCCAGGGATGAAGGTCTAATTATTGTAAAGGGCAAATGTGACGTTTCCTAGCAAGAACTTGAATTTTGATAACTCCAAAGGGCAACTGCCAAGCTGGAATATAAATCTCAAATTCTTTTATGTATATTATCAAAGGGTTTGGATTGGCGGCCCCCAACCAAACTGCCAAACCTCCGTCCGAACCTAAAAAGACACACAAATATTCATATGTCAAATAAAATAACATTTTGAAAATAAAGAAAAGAAAAGCTTTAATTATTATACAAAGGGCCAAAGGTGAAGGTCTAATTATTATGAATGGCAAAGGCAACATTTCCATATTTGGCGTATAGTGGTTTAAAGTGGTGTTGGAAGAAGATGGGACAGCTATTTGGCAAGGTCCATCTGGATTTATGGAAATAGATTCCAGGAAAAGATGGACGAATCTGCGTAACACGTTTGTTTTGTCAAGTCATTGTGAACAAGTGCATGACCTATTTTTAAAAAATTTCCACAACACGAAACAATCACAAATATTAATTCACTCTCATATGTGATATTGAACAGGTAATCTTCCATTCAAATCCTCAACAACCTTGATGGTGGTATGTTGTGTTGTCAACTCCTCAGAGTACATGAATGTATGATGAAAGCAATATTCCCAACATAGACAAGGAGAGTATACATGTGGAGGGGTTGATATTGCAAAGGGTGGAGGGCAAAAAGGGCTTGGAGCATGCAGAGGAGACATGCACGAGTAACATGGACGAAAAGACAAGAGGCCAATTATTATTTGAGAATGAAGTGGACTCCTCTTTCTATGGTGACCTATCTATAGACCTTCCAATGTGTATGCCGAGTTGTTCCAGGAAATTGACATGGGGCCATAGGCCAGGTCATATTTTCATCCTCTTGCTTAATTTGTTGCTGATTCGCTTTTAAGGGTACTTTAGTATATGCGTTATGATTAGCATCATTTTTTTAGAGTTATATTATCGTGCTTTATCTAAATATCATTTTCTATCTATGCAGGTTACCTTTGACAATACCCATGGAGTAGGATGAGTTGAGGGATGACTGATGAGGAGTTGTAAGAGATATTCACATATATGTCTCCAAATCAAATGGCTTGATTTAAAGATATGGCAAACCAGGAGTTGTCAAGGCATCATCATGCCATTGTGTGAGGTTTACTTCGGCACACTCATCAACTTTGATTTCCAATAGACGAGGTCGATGCTTTAGACTAGCCCCAGATGGAGGAAACAGTTCTCAAGGGTGCACAGAGATGTGGATGCTGTGAGCTTGCGGTTGATTCCAGAAGGATTGCTACTCCTTGCTCTCACACTAGTTCCTAGTTCCAGAGAGAGGGTGGCTCAAGTGGGTGATGTGGAGGCACCAATGCAGTGTTTTTGTCTCGTCGATTTGGTGGGGATATTTGTCACCTCTAGGATTTGTCATGCCTGTAGGGACATTTACACTCGTGACTTTGGGTTTTGCTCAATCGTCCACAAGTGGCACCCCTATGGATGCTACTCCGAGAGATACTACCCCTACAAGCATGCCAGGCATACACGGCTCTCTTAGTTATACCCAGGAGCGTGGTCGCAGGTGGGAGAAAACACACCTTAGACATAACTTAGTAGGATACGGCTACCTCATAGATGACAGGATATGCGTTGTAATCATGAATGATGAGCGAAGGAGGGTGATGTCTTGCACGAGGGATTTGTGTCAAAAAGTATTTAGGCACAACGTTCTAGACCATAGGAAGAATATACCCGAGGGGAGCAAGGACTATTTAGTGGTATCTTTGCATGAGGAGTTTCCGGTACCTGCAAAGAGGTTTTCCACTAGGTGGATGATGGAGTGTATGCTTGCATACATGTCACACAAACAATTAGACGCATGCAAGGCAATAAGAATGGTGCCTCAGAGCCCGAGTGGCTAGACGCAAAGGATTGGTAGAGACTTAGGGAGGAGGCTACAAATTCTCCAGGACGATGGTAGAAGCAACAAGAAGCAGCAAGGGCATGGTTAGAGGCAAGGGTCATGCATCATCTGGGGAGCGATAGCCACAGGACTTATTTGGAGGATTTTGTAAGTTTTATTTTGGTTATTCTCACTTTCTTATTTGAAATATCACTTATACTAACAATCGTGTTTCTAACAATGCTATTCTATTTTCTTTGCAGCACTACATCACAAACTCCATCACAAACTGTGATCCCATAGGTTTGGAGACTCGATATGTGGAGAGACATAGTCTCACTACACTTATTGATAGATTGTATGCACATGGTGACCCAGTAAGTCAATCCTCTTTCTTGTTGGTAGTCACCGGTTTTTTTATGATGCATTGTATATAGTGGACTAATGTCTTTTTGTTCATTTTGTAGAGTCCGTTCACGCTCCTTTGTATCGGGAAGATGAGCTTTCAAATGGCGAGGATCTATAGCATGCGCTTGGATTCATGGAATGCAAATCATCTTCTTTTTTGGTCTTGTGATATGTGCAGGCCTCTCTCGTGTAGCATTCCTTTGATGCACTTATTATCATTTGTATAAAATCACACTTTGCGATATTTACATATAGATTTCATATTTGTTTTGGCTCTCCTCTCCATGGTTCCATGTAATTTCACGAGTTGGCATTGCTAGTCTCATACTTATTCTATGAGTTATCAATCTTGTGATTTTTAAGTAGTTTTTACACCTATCTTGACAACGATTGCATATCCAATGTGTAATTGCTTTGCAGAATATTATACAGCACGTGCTATGGGTGGCAAGGCAGGTTGCTTCCTTGCCACAATTTGTTTTCCCTGTGTAATCATTGTTATTTGCATTGCTAATTTATTGCATGCATCGGTATGAGTAGCACAAATAGTAATGTCTTCTGCAATGAATTTGTAGAGACACTTATACCGATGCTTTTAGTAATGGCGAGGGCTTTTGATGAATATTTATGTCGCTTTGAACGTCAATATGAGGTATGTATCTTATAGTGAGATAAGGATGATTTGAATAGACATGTGATAAATTGTCTATCATTTTTTGAATTGTGTTAAGTTGATATGTATTTTACTATTTCTAACATATATTTTACGCACTACGGAGCACAATGAGTCATCTGATGTGAGAGACCATGGCTTTAACCCAGATATTGTACTTCGCACTACTAATGCTTGGATTAATGTGCATAAAATGAAGGATATGGCAAGGAATAAATCAAGTAGTCATGTTGTCAAACATGTTAGAGGACATCACAATAATGTTGGATCCTTAAGGATCTTACATTGCTTGAGTGTCATAAAAAATGGATTAAATAAATTGTCCAAAAATCAAAGTGCTTTAATCTATTTTTTTAAATACTTTGATGATCATTTGTGGCAAGTTGGAAAAATATTGCAAGAGAAAGATTATGGCAAGTTAGCTGATGTAGCATGTTTATATAGTGGGATGGAAGAAATAATGGGGCACATAGGAGAAATGTGTAAGCACATTTAAAAACTAGCCAAGAGAAACTTTTGGAGATCATGAGGAGAAGCTATTTCCACTAGCCATAAGGATTATCTGTATCAAGGATGGAATATGTGAGTTGCTTGCTCACACATATGTCAACTTGCTTGGATTAGAGAGTGTTTCCCTTGATACATAAGTTGCATTATTAAAGGTTTATCTCAATAGATTTTCAGTCATGTTAACCCAGATGAATCATAACATGGCTTCATCCTCAAGGCCATAATTTAGCAGTCATTTTTAATCTTCCTCTTCATTTTCATGAACAATCATGCAGAAGGATTTAAAACTCTAATTGAATTTTGAAATTTGTTAATATGTTCAACTAATTTTGTCTTTAGCATAGCTTGATACAGTAGTGAGATTAATACACCTCATATTGCAAAAATATTATAATATGTATTCTCTTCATGTTTTCTCTTAGATTTGATGTATAATGCTCTCAATATGTTATGTTTTGCTTAATGTATTTTCTTAGCTTTTGTTCATACAAACTCTTGATATTCCAATCATGTTTTTTGTTTGTAGTTTCATACCTTGATAAATCATAATATGGCTCCCATTCATACACATGTTTTTTTGTTTGCTTTTTTTTTTCTTTTATTAGGATAAGGTGATAAATTATCATCCTGATTTGGTTTGTACCATATATTCTCTTAGGTTTTCCTCCACAACAATGGTGCTCCAAGTACATGCTTTACATATGGATTGTGCCTTAAATGTGCATAGACACATTCTCAATCTTACTAGATGTAGACACAGACACAATGCAAGATTAAGAACACAATTGTGCTAGCTACATGTAGCTAATTCTTGCATATAGAATATGCATGTATCTATACTTGCAAGAGATAGACATAAATACAATGCCATCCTCAATATACAAGGTCATTCTATGTCTTTATTACCTTTGGGTACAAGCATGGGCTTGGTTTATGATCAAAGCATGGTGGTTGCACAATAAATTTCAACTTACAAGTTGCGATTGGGACCATGAATGAAACTTCTTAGTAAAATGCAAATTATCATGCATTGTCAACTATCAATGGAGATAATGGACATGATATCAATCAAGAAGACACTGTGAATGTGAATGCTTTGGATGTTCAAAGGGTAGATGTACTGTGTGAAGCTAATCTTTTAGTTGTTTTTCAAAATGGATGATTTTCTTCTATTGTCCATGAAATGCTAGCTTTAGAAGTGCATCCAGCTCTTGTCGATGAATACAATGCACTTGACACTGGTCAAAGGACTTATGTAAATACAAGTAATATTGATGTTGATGTGATGGATGAGCAATGTAGAAATAACTATGTTGTGTTTCTTCTTGAAAATGGTGGATTTTGTAATATTCTTCATGAATTGCCAAGCTTGGAATTCCATCCATGAGCAACCATCTTCTATATCAAAAACCAACCATACATAATATTGGAATACTATGTGAGGTTTGTGAGCTTTGCATGGCTAAGATGTGGCACTAAAAAACAAAGAGTGTACACTTTGTTTTGATAGGAAAACATTCTTGTAGATGTGGAAAGGTACTTTTACCATCTTTATAGCTACCACCACAACCTTTATGTGATTTATTAGGTGGATTAAATCCACACAATAGAGAATTCAGAAAAAACATACGTGCTTACAATAGTGCTTTAACATTAGTTTCAATGGGTGCAAGAATAGATGAGATTTTACCTTAGTATGGAAGTGGTTATACTTTTCAAGTTCATGAATCAATATGTCATCGCACCGGTTCTCTCTTACTGAATGTGATTGAAAATGAAAGGCCAAATTTTGCACAGTTTTATATTGATGATATTGAATGTTTATGCAAGAGCATTTGGATAAGTGGTTGCATGTTTGCAAGCCAATCCATCTATGGATTTAAGAATGGCTATTTTTGAGAGTTGGGCCACTCTAGACAATATTTTGTTCCAACTACAAGTGAGGTTGCTACAATCATATATGGGCAAGGTAATTATACAATCAATCATCGTAATATTCATGTTTACACTCGCCAAGGACATTGTGTTACCATATCTAACTTACATCAAGCATGTATGCCTATGCTATATGTTCTTCTCTCTTTCCAAATGGAGAGGATGGATGGCATGTTAGATATAAATCCCAATTAGCTTCAAAACAAGGATTGTGTTACTTAGTTATAGTTTTATGCTTTTCGACTTCAAGTTCGTGATGATACTAACACATGTCTCTTGCATGGTGGCCGTTTGCTACAAAAATACATTGTTGATGCTTATTGTAGCATTGAGCAATGCGAATTAGCCTGGTGTCGTCATAATCAAGCAAGTTTGCAAACTGAATTATATAGAGGATTGATAGATATGGTCAAGGCAATGGATACATGCGAGAATCATGTTAGTGGGACTATCGTAGGAAAAATAATAGTATTATCATCTTCCTTTACAGATGGACCAAGCTTCATGCACCAACTATATCAAGATGTTATGGCCCTTGTATGGAGCAAGGAAAAACCAGATCTATTTGTAATCATGTCATGTAATCCTAAGTGGACAGAAATCATAGATGCTTTGTTACTTGGTCAAACTTGTAAAAGGGAAAAATATCGGGTACATGACCAAGTATATAAGATGTATGGGGTTTCATTTTTGCACCATCAAGTAATACAGTTACCCTTTCATCTTCATAATCTTCTTCTTCAGCTTTCATGGCTTCCTCTCCCTTAGACTCTCCTCTTCTTGGCATTCTCATGCTTCTTGTATTTCTCTCTCTTCTCTTAGTATTTCTCTCTCCTCTTCTTCCCCTCATTCTCTCTTCTCCTCATTCTCTCTCCTCTCAGTCTCCTTCATTACAGTTGGTATCAGAGCCTCAGTCTTTGATCTTCTCTTCTTTCTCTTTCCTCATATCCATTTACATTTTACAAAAAAAACCCTAGTTTAGATAGGTACAACGAGGACAAGAGCTGTAAGAGCAAGATGGGGTACCACAGGATGCTAGTAGCCTTTTTTGGAGATCTCACAAGAGCAATGGCCAAATTGGGATGTACTCACGTCAAATTTAGTAGCTCGTTTTCAACTTTGAGGTAAAGTTTTAGGGGTATAGGACTTGGAGAGAGTTTTAACTATAGTTACTTTTTCAAAAAAGAAAAAGAAAAAGGTTCTCCTCCTTCATTCTTGAGAGCTTCCATGGAAGCTACAACAAGAAATCTCTCATTGTTTCTATGTCCATGCATGGACTCTATACACACCCATAGGAGGCATGCTTGGCCTTTTCTAATGGCCTTGCCTTGTTTCCTCTAGCACCAATCACTTGCCTTGTTTCCTCTAACCCTCTATATGTAAAGCTAAAGGAAAGAGCATGAATGTCAACGAGAAGGCCAAGAAGTGGTATGCGTAGGCTCGTGAAAGGCAGAGAAGGCCTGCTAGATCATGATGAAGATGTAGTGGAGAAAGGGGTCCATCATTGCTTCCCGCAAGAGCATCCCATTAGTCAAATACTCTAGGACTATCTCAGAGCTGCTGTAGTTTTCAAAATGGATATTGTAATCAACTTATTCTCCAATTGTTACATCCATTTCCTCTAAAACCCAACAAGAATTAGACATGGTAGCTACCCTTTAAGGTTGAGTGGAAGCTATCTACTTTATCTTTGAAGTATAACCAACCCCCACCACAATTTGAGGGATCTACTTTCTGTTCACATGCACATACTCATTCTTGAGGGTTGTTGGGCCGCTAATGAAGAAGACTAGTCTCTATTAACATCCTCTCTATTTAATTTCATATGCTTTTGATCAACAATCGAACCCATCTTGGTTTCATTGCACACACCATTGATTCACTCCCAGCTAATGTCTATGAGCTCATGATCAGAGGATGGCTTATAACGCATCTCCCACCTTAAGCTTGGGATTACTAAGGTTGCAATGTAAAGGTATCTATTGATACAATAGCCGATGGACAGAATCATTCAATTAGCTAGTTATATTTTGCTCATCTCTAGGATACTTTCTATAGTTGGTTAGTGCTCCCCAAGCAATCATTGAGCTGTGGTAGCTAAGCTAGCCTTAGCTCTGAGATATTGTGATGGCTACCATAGCCATTTTCCTAGTTGGAGCTCTAGACACTAAGGTTGCATATTTTCAAAGACCAATATCATTATCGTAGGGACCAATAGCATCCCTATAGAGTTCTCCATACAAGTATTTTGCATGGATCTGGATGTGTAGCTGCCTTCATACTATTTACCAACCTACACTATGGCATTCTACAAGAGATAGACGCCCACCCAAGAGATTTGAGCCCTCCATGCCCTATGTCTTAGTTGCAAATGTAGGAGAGCCTCTCACCTATGATAAGGCTATGCGCAAGGGT
>NW_028229635.1:192500-197500 GCF_053477565.2 Lygodium microphyllum | reverse complement strand
TCCCCTCAACACACACCACACCACACCACCCCTCCCCCCCCCTCAAAAATTTTCCCCCCCCCCTCGCCCCCAACACACACCACCCCTCCCCCCCCCCGCCCCCCCCAAAAAATTCGCCCCCCCCCTCAATACACACCTCCCCACCCTTCCCCCCCCCCCCCCCCCCCCCAACACACACCACCCCACCCCCCCCAACACACACCACACCACCCCCCCCCCCCCCCCTCGAAAATCCCCCCCCTCAACACACACCACACCACACCACCCCTCCCCTTCCCCCCCTCCAAATTTCGCCCCCCCCCCCCCCCCCCCCCCTCAACACACACCACACCACACCACACCACACCACCCCTCCCCCCCCCCCCCTCCAAATTTCGCCCCCCCCCCCCCCCCCCCTCAACACACACAACACCACACCACACCACACCACCCCTCCCCCCCCCCCTCAACACACACCACACCACCCCTCCCCCCCCCTCAACACACACCACACCACACCACACCACACCACCCCTCCCCTTCCCCCCCTCCAAATTTTGCCCCCCCCTCAACACACACCACCCCACCCCTCCCCCTCCCCCCCAGAAATTCGCCCCCCCCCCCCTCAAAATTTCGCCCCTTCCCCCCCAAAAATTCGCCCCCCCCCCCTCAACACACACCACACCACACCACCCCCCCCCCCCCCCCCCCCCCTCAACACACACCACACCACCCCTCCCCCCCCTCCCCCTCAAAAATCCCCCCCCCCCCCCCTCAACACACACCACACCACACCACACCACCCCTCCCCTTCACCCCCTCCAAAATTCGCCCCCCCCCTCAACACACACCACCCCACCCCTCCCCCCCTCCGCCCCCAAAAAATTTGCCCCCCCCCAACACACACCACCCCGACCCCCCCCAAAAAATTCGGCCCCCCCCTCAACACACACCACACCACATCACCCCTCCCCCCCCCCCTCCAAAACCACACCACACCACCCCTCCCCCCCTCCAAAATTTGCCCCCCCCCCCCAAAATTCGCCCCCCCCCCCCCCCCCTCAACACACACCACACCACACCACACCACCTCTCCCCCCCCCCCTCAGAAATTCCACCGCCCCCCACCTCCCCCCCCTCAACACACCACACCACACCACACCACACCACACCACGCCACGCCACACCACCCCTCCCCCCCCCCCCCCTCAAAAATTCGCCCCCCCCCCCCCCTCAACACACCACACCACCCTCCCCCCCCCCCCAAAAAATTCGCCCACCCCCCCCCCCCCTCAACACACACCACCCCACCCCTCCCCCCCCCCTCAAAAATTCGGCCCCCCCCCCCCCCCCCCCCCCCCTTAACACACACTCCTCCCCCAAAAATTTGCCCCCCCCCCTCAACACAAACCACCCCACCCCTCCCCCCCCCCCAAAAAAAAATTCGCACCCCCCCCAAACACACACCACCCCACCCCCCCCCCCCCCCCCCCAAAAAAAATTCGCCCCCCCCCCCCAAAAAAATTTGCCCCCCCCCAACACACACCACCCCTCCCCCCCCCCAAAAATTCGCCCCCCCCCCCCCCCCCCCCTCAACACACACCACACCACACCACACCACCCCTCCCCCCCCTCTCCAAAATTCGCCCCCCCCCCCCCCCCTCATCACGCACCACCCCACCCCACCCCCCTCCCCTTAACACACACACCCACCCACCGCGATGCCCCCCCCCCCCCAACACACACCACACCATGTCGCGATGCCCCCCTCCCCCCCCCCCCCGCCCCATGACATGACACGACCCGACGTGCTGCCCTCCCCTTAACACACACACCCACCCCTTCCCCCCCTCAACACGCACCACACCACACCACCCCTCCCCCCCCCCCCCCCCCCCTCAACACACACCACACCACACCACCCCTCCCCCCCCTCCAAAATTCGCCCCCCCCCTGATCACACACCACCCCACCCCACCCCTTCCGCCCCCCTCAAAAATTCGCCCCCCCCACCCTCCCCCCTTCTCCCCCCCCTCCAAAATTCGGCCCCCCTCACCATGACATCCCCCCCCACCCATAATACAACACGACGTGACGCGCCCCCCATGACATCCCCCCACCCTCCAATGACACGACACGATGCGACGTGCCCCCCTCTCCCCCTTCACCCTCCACACACACCACACCATGTCACGACGTGTCGCCCATCCATGACACGACACGACGCGACGCGCCCCCCATGACATCACCCCCACCCCCCATGACACGACACGACGCGACGTGCCCCCCCCTCCCCCTTCCCCCCTCAACACACACCACATCATGTCGCGACGTGCGGCGCCCCCCCCAATACACACCACACCACACCGTGGACAAAGCCGCATTTTGAAGGGGGGGGCGAATTTTTGAGGGGGGGGGGGAGGCGTGGTGTGGTGTGTGTTGAGATGGGGGGGGTGAATTTTGGAGGGGGGAGGGGTGGTGTGGTGTGGTGTGTGTTGAGAAGGGGGGGGGGGGCGAATTATTGAGGGGGCGTCATGGAGGGTGGGTGGGTGTGTTAAGGGGAGGGGAGCACGTCGCGTCGTGTCAGGCCATGGGGCGCGGGGGGGGGGGGGGGGGGCATTGCGTTGGGTGTGTGTGTGTGTTAAGGGGAGGGTGGCACGTCGCATCGTGTCGTGTCATGGGGGGGCAGGGAGGGGGGGGATCCCATGGGGGGGGGACGCGTCGCATCGTGTCGTGTCATGGGTGGGGGGGGGGGGGGTGGGGATATCATGGGGGGGGGGGGGGGGGGCGCGGCACGTCGCGACATGGTGTGGTGTGTGTTGAGGGGAAGGGGGGGGGGGGGGGGCGCGTCGCGTCGTGTCGTGTCATGAGGGGGCGCGTCGCATCGCGTCGTGTCATGGGTGGTGGGGGGATGTCATGGGGGGGCCGAATTTTTGAGGGGGGGAGGGGTGGGGTGGTGTGTGTTGAGGGGGGAGGCGAATTTTTGAGGGGGGGACGTCATGGGGGGGGGGGGGGGGGGGCGCATCGCGTCGTGTCGTGTCATGGGGGATGGGGGGATGTCATGGGGGGGTGTTGTCATGTTATGTTGGGGAGGGGGCGCGTCGCGTCATGTCGGGGCATGGTGGGGGGGAGGGGGCATCGCGACACCCCGCGTCACCCCCCACGACACGGCACACCCCCCCACCCCACCCCACCGCACCCCCCTACGACGCGGCGCCTCCCCCCCCCCCCCACCCCACCTCGAAAAACCCCGCTCCATCCACAGCACCCCACCACTCCTCCAAAAACCAGGCTCGACCCACCGTGCCCCGCCTCACCCCCCCATGACACGGCGCACCCTCCACCCCACCGCACCCCCCCACGATGCCCCCTGCACCCCACCTCGAAAAACCCCGCTCCCTCCACACCACCCCACCACGCCTCCGAAAACCCCGCTCGACCCACCCCACCTCGGGTGAGCCCCCCCACGACACGGCACACCCCCCACACCCCACCGCACCCCCCCACGACGCGGCGCATATCCCCCACCCCCCCCTCACCCCACCTCGAAAAACCCCGCTCGACCCACCCAACCCCGCGTCACTCCCCCATGACACGGCACACCCCCCCACCCCACCGCACCCCCCCACGACACCCCCCCCCCCCCCCCCCCCGCACCCCACCTCGAAAAACCCCGCTCCCTCCACGCCACAGCATAAATGCCTCCGAAAACCCCGCTCGACCCACCCCACCCCGCGTCACCCCCCCACGACATGGCGCACCTCCCATCCCACCGCACCCCCCAACGACGCCGCCCCGCACCCCACCTCGAAAAACCCCGCTCCCTCCATACCACCCCACCACGCCTCCGAAAACCCCGCTCGACCCACCCCACCTCGCGTCAGCCCCCCACGACACGACACACCCCCCACACCCCACCGCACCCCCCCACGATGCGGCGCATATCCCCCCCCCCCCGGCACCCCACCTCGAAAAACCCCACTCGACCCACCCAACCCCGCGTCACTCCCCCAGGACAAGGCGCACCCCCCCACCCCACTGCACCCCCCACGACGCCCCCCCGCACCCCACCTTGGAAAACCCCGCTCCCTCCACACCACCCCAACACGCCTCCGAAAACCCCGCTCGACCCACCCCACCTCGCGTCAGCCCCCCCACGACACGGCACACCCCCCACCCCACCGCACCCCCCCACGACGCGGCGCATATCCCCCCCCCCCGCACCCCACCTCAAAAAACCCCGCTCGACCCACCCCACCCCGCGTCACCCCCCCACGACACGGCGCACCCCCCACCCCACCGCACCCCCCCACGACCCGCCCCCCATCCCACCTCGAAAAACCCCGCTCCCTCCACGCCACACCACCACGCCTCCGAAAACCCCGCTCGACCCACCCCACCCCGCGTCTCCCCCCACGACACGGTGCACCCCCCCACCCCACCGCACCCCCCCACGACGCCCCCCCCGCACCCCACCTCGAAAAACCCCGCTCCCTCGACGCCACACCACCACGCCTCCGAAAACCCCGCTCGACCCACCCCACCCCGCGTCACCCCCCCACGACACGGCGCACCCCCCCACGACGCCCCCCCGCACCCCACCTCGAAAAACCCCGCTCCCTCCACAGCACCCCGCCACGCCTCCGAAAACCCCGCTCGACCCACCCCACCCCGCGTCACCCGCCACGACACGGCGCACCCCCCCACCCCACCACACCCCCCCACGACCCCCCCCCCCCCCCCCACCCCACCTCGAAAAACCCCGCTCCCTCCATGCCACACCACCAAGCCTCCGAAAACCCCGCTCGACCCACCCCACCCCGCGTCTCCCCCCCACGACACGGCGCACCCCCCCACCCCACCGCACCCCCCCACGACGCCCCCCCCGCACCCCACCTCGAAAAACCCCGCTCCCTCGACGCCACACCACCACGCCTCCGAAAACCCTGCTCGACCCACCCCACCCCGTGTCACCCCCCCACGACACGGCGCACCCCCCACGACGCCCCCCCGCACCCCAC
>NW_028229635.1:170000-182500 GCF_053477565.2 Lygodium microphyllum | reverse complement strand
TGATGGCGCACCTCCCCTTAAAAGAATTTGGGCGAGGTAAGCCCAAACTTTCTGATTATGGCCCCAATTGTCCTGATTTGTCAATCCTTGAATCATCTGGAAAAGAAGGCCCCAATTGGCCTGATCTGTCAATCCTTTCTTCAGATAATAGGTGCGTTGTGATGACGCACCTCCCCTTAAAAATAATTGGGCCAGGTAAGCCCAATATTTTCGAGTATGCCGCCGTCTTGCGAAGGTAGCATTTTTGGTGGTGCATAAAGCACCCAATAAAGGGGGGATAGCCGTTCCTTTATACTCGTGGCGACGCGAGTATCCAGCCCTCGTCTTGGCAGCTACAGCGCCAATTAAACGAGCAGCAGCCGTTCTTTTATACTCGTGGCGACGCGAGTTTGCAGCTCTTGTGATGATGCCTCCAGCGCCAAGTGAAATAGGACTTGCCATTCGTTTATACTCGTGGCGACGCGAGTTTCCAATCCTTATAATGACGCATAAAGCGCCCAATGAAGAGGAACTAGCCGTTCGTTTATACTCGTGGCACCGTGAGTGTTGGACTGCTCTCCTAGCAGCTTGCAAATAAGCCATTCTTTTATACTCCTGGCGACGGGAGATCTTTATCCTTCGAAGATGTACTCTATTCAAGTACCAAATAGTAACTGGATAAATGGCCGTTCGTTTAGGCTCCTGGCGCAGGGAGCTTGGTATCTTTTCAGGCTGAACCTGAGAAGTGCCCGTTTCTTCATTCTCCCGCGGCAAGGAGTCTTCCAGGTAAGATGTGCCCGTTCCTTTATTCTCCCGCGGCAAGGAGTCTTCAAGGTAAGATGTGCCCGTTTCTTTATTCTCCCGCGGCAAGGAGTCTTCAACTGCACACATGCCCGTTTCTTTATTCTCCCGCGGCAAGGAGTCTTCAACATAATGTGAAGAAAAGTTGTCCGTTTCTTTATCCTGCTGGCACAGGGAGTCTATGAAGAGATCATCAATAAGCATAGCCATTCGTTTACCCTCCTGGCAGAAGGAGCCTTCGAAAAGATAATCAATATGCATAGCCATTTCTTTATCCTCCCGGCACCAGGAGTCTTCATTTTGATGTGTGGCCATTCGTTTACCCTCCTGGCGCAAGGAGCGTTCGAAAATATGATCAATCTGCATAGCCATTTCTTTATCCTCCCGGCGCAAGGAGTCTTCAACAAACTCTTTGGCCGTTCGTTTATCCTCCCGGCAAAAGGAGTCTTCAACACAAAGTGTTACCGTTCGTTTATCCTCCCGGTATAAGGAGTCTTCCACATAACCTGTGGCCGTTCGTTTATCCTCCCGGCTAAAGGAGTCTTCAACACAAACTATTACCGTTCGTTTATCCTCCCGGTATAAGGAGTCTTCCACATAACCTGTGGCCGTTCGTTTATCCTCCCGGCTAAAGGAGTCTTCTATATAAACTTTCGCCGTTTGTTTATCCTCCCGGCATAAGGAGTCTTCGACATCCAGGATGGCCGTTTCTTTATTCTCCCGGCTAAAGGAGTCTTCACAATAAGATGTCGCCGTTTCTTTATTCTCCCGGCCAAAGGAGTCGTTTAATTGTAGCTCATGGTGAAGGACCGTATCTTTATCCTCCTGGGTCAAGGAGTGAAGGAATGTGTTCACAATCTCTTGTATGGCCCTTTCTTTATCCTCCTGGGTCAGGGAGTCTTCAATTCTGCCCTTATCTGAATATAACTGATACTCTTGACACCCGACCATGACCTCCAGCAGCCCGACGATACCAAAGGGAGGGTCACCAATCCGCGAACTCGCATCCGGCTCCGTCTGGCCCCTTTTTCCCTTGAGGGCTTCACCCCATCGCGGCATAAACTGGTCCATGTCGGTCTTCTTCAACTGTAGGATTTCATCATCTGAACTTGGGAGCTCGGTTTCTGCCTTCACCTCTTCAAACCTGACAATGGCCTCCAGCAGCTTTATGGGATGGTCAGCAGCCCGCGAGTTCGAACTCGACTCCGTCTGAGCGCTTGTTCCCTTCAAGATGTCACCCCGTCTGAGCATAACCTTTGCCATGTCAATCTGTTGTGAGGAGATACAGACCGCTCTCCCTTGCTGACGATTATCTTCCTGAATTGCTTCTGACTTGACTTCATCTGCTATAAGATTTGCATTCTGCTCTGCTTCGTCTTCTTCTTCTGCTGCTTGTACTTCTTCTTCTTCTTCTTCTCCGTTTTCTTCTTGTCTTCTAGCCGTTCGTTTATTCTCCCGGCTCAAGGAGTCTTCAAAGATGTTAGTGTGGAATATGGCCATTCCTTTATCCTCCCGGCTCCAGGAGTCTTCACCTTGTGATCTGGCCATTCGTTTATCCTCCCGGCTCAAGGAGTCTTCACCTTGTGATCTGGCCATTCGTTTATCCTCCCGGCTCAAGGAGTCTTCATAGCTGAATGGATCATGCGAGTACGAACTCGACTGCATGCCATAGGGGGGGAAAACTGCTTGGGAATGGGCTAAAATTGCCTCATCCACGACATTGCATTGTTCCAGTATCACTCCATCTGATAATAGATGCGACTCTGAGGTCGTCTTTTCTTCAGCACATTCTTCTATCAAGACGTCATGAAATAAATAACTAGGCCCAAAGGCCATTGGTAAGCATACTGGAGCTTGATTGGCCACGGTTTCCTTTATACTCGCCCATGCCACCACGAGTTCTTCATGTTGCTCTTCTGTCTCTGAATCCGACCCAGAGGTCGCTTGCCATTCTTCATAGTCTTCAATAAGCACTCCATCTACCATGTAACTGGGCATACTGGCCCCTTGTATGTAAACTGGAGGCTTCTGGGCCACGGTTTCATTTATACTCGCCCGTTCCATTACGAGTTCTTCATACTGATTCTTCATATATGACTCACTGCCCACAACTGATTCATCTGGACCCAATGGTTGCTCAAACTGTGGCTGCATACTTACTTCTGGAGAATGACTATCCTGTGTGTTGTGATCATCAACTGAGTCGTCACGCCAGCTTTCGGCTCTCCAATAATACTGCTCATAGTCTGCTTCTTCTTGACGGACCCTTTGCTCATCTTCAGCATCGGAATCTGTATATACTGAATTCATACTACTGAGCTGTACCTGGACATTATCCTGCGTTTGTTGAATGTGTGCTGCCAGCGCTTGCTTCATCCTTTCTACCATCTGAGGTAGCATTATTTGTTGCTCGGGAGTCAATTTGCCCTGTGATATCCTCTGTTCAGCCATGTCTATGGTGCGTTCTGCTGCAGACAAACAATCTGGATCATTCAATATATGTTCTGCACCGCTAGCACTTTCTGACTCGTATTCACTATCAGAGGAGTAGCCTTCAACATCTTCTGTAACCTGGCATACTGGGATTATATCAATTTGCCTTTTCTCATCTGGCATACCTCCCTGTGCAATGATTTCACCATATTTTTCTGTCATGCCCATTTTCAATTTGCGCTCCACCATCACAAGGTCGAATTCCATATTTTTATTGTGTTCCTCAGACCACTCGACCATGTTATCATTTACTTCTTCAAGCTTGATTTTGAGATGTATCTGATGTTGCTTAACAAGCTTCAACTGAGTGTCTAGATCTACTTCTTCATGCTTCGAAAAAGGATAGCCACCTTGCAGCCACTTCACCTTTGTGGCCCAGAGAACTCTTCTGTCATTTTTAAAATCAAACCATTGGGCCAAAATTTTATATTTTTCGGCATAAAAATCTTCAATTTGCCGTTTTTCGGCCTCATTTTTGGACCAGTGAATCAAAATCTTGTGTTTTTCAGCATAAAACTGCTTATTTTGCAGTTTTTCGGCCTCTTTTTCGGGCCTATCCACACTTTTGTGCTCATTTTTCACTTTTCCAGCACCTTTCTTCTTTTTACCCATCCTACTTTGCCCAGGCTCACTCACCCGGGGGTCATTACGCACCAGCCGAGGAGTTTGCTCTGATACCAAGTGTGACGACGACCTCTCGGTGCCGTCTTTGGGTAGGCAGCACCCACCCTATGGAGCCTGCCTCATGAGGGATCACCCTCTAATCGGTAGCCCCACAGCAATGCGGAAGCGTTTTTGGAGGTAACACGGAACGCGACACGGAACGCGTCACGGAAAACCGCAGGTAACACGTAACGGGCAAGGTAACACGACACGGAAATGAGGTAACTCGATTTGTATATTATGAAGTGCAACGGAGGCACGAGAATAATTACAAGAAGCCAAGAAGGCTAGAGGGACGAGAAATCACAGATAGAGGGTGGACGCTATCAACTTGCATACCACGACGCCATCATGTGGGTGAGGGAGGAGTACTACCCTCATAGGTGTTTTCGGCTCCAACGGCAAGGCATACCTACAAAGCCCGAAATTTTCCTTGGGGGGGGGGAAGGGCGCCTCGCGACATGGCGTGTTGAGGGGGGGCCGAATTTTGGAGGGGGGGGGCCGGGAGCCGAATTTTGAAGGGGGGGGGGGGCGAAATTTTGAGGGGGGTGGGGGGGGGGGAGGGGGGGGGGCCGAATTTTTGGGGGGGGGGGGGGGTGGTGTGTGTTGAGAGGGGCCGAATTTTGAAGGGGGGGGGGCGAAATTTTGAGGGGGGGTGGGGGGGGGGGGAGGGGGGGGGCCGAATTTTTGGGGGGGGGGGGGGTGGTGTGTGTTGAGAGGGGCCGAATTTTGAAGGGGGGGGAAGGGGGGGGGGGTGGTGTGTGTTGAGAGGGGCCGAATTTTGAAGGGGGGGGGGCCGAAATTTTGAGGGGGGGTGGGGGGGAGGGGGGCCGAATTTTTGACGGGGGGTGTGTTGAGGGGGGGGGTGGTGTGTGTTGAGAGGGGCCGAATTTTTGAGGGGGGGTGGGGGGGAGGGAGGGGTGGTGTGGTGTGTGTTGAGAGGGGGGGGCGAATTTTGGAGGGGGGGTAGGGGTGGTGTGGTGTGGTGTGTGTTTGGGGGGGGGGGGGGGGGGAGGGGGGCGTCGCGACATGGTGTGGTGTGTGTTGGGGGGGGGGGGCATTGCGGTGGGTGGGTGTGTGTGTTAAGGGGAGGGTGGCACGTCGTGTCGTGTCATGTCATGGGGGGCGGGGAGGGGGGGGACGCGTCGCGTCGTGTCGTGTCATGGGTGGGGGGTGGGGTGGGGATGTCATGGGGGGGGTGACAAGACACGACGCGACGTGCCCCCCTCCCCTTAACACACACACCCACCCACCCACCGCGATGCCTCCCCCCAACACACACCACACCACACCACCCCTCCAAAATTCGCCCCCCCCCCACCGCGATGCCTCCCCCCCCAAAAATCCCCCCCCCCCAACACACACCACCCCCTCTAAAAAATTCGGCCCCCACCCCCTCAACACACACCACACCACACCACACCACCCCTCCCCCCCTCCAAAATTCGCCCCCCCTCAAAACACACCACCCCACACCACCCCTCCCCCCCCCCCCCCCCCAAAAAAATTCCCCCCCCCCTCAACACACACCACTCCACCCCCCCCTCAACACACACCACACCACCCCTCCCCCCCCTCAACACACACCACACCACCCCTCCCCTTCCCCCCCTCCAAATTTCGCCCCCCCCCAACACACACCACCCCACACCTCCCCCCCCCCAAAAAATTCGCCCCCCCCTCCAAATTTCTCCCCTTCCCCCCCCAAAAATTCGCCCCTCCCCCCCCCCCCCCTCAACACACACCACACCACACCACCCCTCCCCCCCATCCAAAATTCCCCCCCCCCTCAACACACACCACCCCACACCACCCCTCCCCCCCCCCCCCCACTCAACACACACCACCCCACCCCCCCCCCCCCCCCACTCAACACACACCACCCCACCCCCCCCCCCCCCCAACACACACCACACCACCCCTCCCCCCCCTCCAAATTTTGCCCCCCCCCCCCCCCCCCCAAAAATTGGCCCCCCCCCTCAACACACACCACACACCACACACCACCCCTCCCCCCCTCCCCCCTCAACACACACCACACCACACCACCCCTCCCCCCCTCCAAATTTTGCCCCCCCCAAAAAAATTGGCCCCCCCCCTCAACACACACCACACACCACCCCTCCCCCCCCTCCAAAATTCGCCCCCCCCCCCCCCCCCCCCTAATACACACCACCCCACAACACCCCTCCCCCCCCCCAAAAAATTCCCCCCCCCCCCCCTCAACACACACCACCCCACCCCCCCCTCAACACACACCACACCACCCCTCCCCCCCCTCAAAAATTCCCCCCCCCCCCCCCCCCTCCCCAACACACAAAACACCACCCCTCCCCCCCCCCCTCAACACACACCACACCACACCACCCCTCCCCCCCTCCAAATTTTGCCCCCCCCCCCCCAAAAATTTCCCCCCCCCCCCCCCCCCAACACACACCACCCCACCCCCCCCCTCAACACACACCACACCACCCCTCCCCCCCCTCAAAAATCCCCCCCCCCTCAACACACACCACACCACACCACACCACCCCTCCCCTTCCCCCCCTCCAAATTTCGCCTTCCCCTCAACACACACCACCCCACCCCTTCCCCAACAAAAAAATTCGCCCCCCCCTCCAAATTTCGCCCCTTCCCCCCCCAAAAATTTGCCCCCCCTCCCCCCCCCCCAACACACACCACCCCTCCCCCCCCCCCCCCAAAAAATTCCCCCCCCCTCAACACACACCACACCACCCCTCCCCCCCTCAAAAATCCCTCCCCCCCCCCCTCAACACACACCACACCACACCACACCACCCCTCCCCTTCCCCCCCTCCAAATTTCGCCCCCCCCTCAACACACACCACCCCACCCCTCCCCCCCCCCCCCCCCGCCCCCAAAAAATTCGCCCCCCCCCCCCAACACACACCACCCCACCCCTCCCCCCCCCCCCCCCAGCCCCCAAAAAATTCGCCCCCCCCCCCAACACACACCACCCCACCCCCCCCAAAAAATTCGGCCACCCCCCTCAACACACACCACACCACACCACCCCTCCCCCCCTCCAGAATTTACCCCCCCCCCCCCCCCCCCCCCCCCCCCCCTCGCCCCCAACACACACCACCCCTCCCCCCCCCCCCAAAAAATTCGCCCCCCCTCTCAATACACACCTCCCCACCCTTCCCCCCCCCCCTCAACACACACCACCCCACCCCCCCCCCCTCAACACACACCACACCACCCCTCCCCCCCCCTCAAAAATCCCCCTCCCCTCAACACACACACCACACCACACCACACCACACCACCCCTCCCCTTCCCCCCCTCCAAATTTCGCCCCCCCCTCAACACACACCACCCCACCCCTCCTCCCCCGCAAAAATTCGCCCCCCCCTCCAAATTTCGCCCCTTCCCCCCCAAAAATTCGGCCCTCCCCCCTCAACACACACCACACCACACCACACCACCTCTCCCCCCCTCCAAAATTCGCCCCCCCCCCCCCCCCCCCCTCAAAACACACCACCCCACCCCCCCCCCCTCAACACACACCACACCACCCCTCCCCCCCCCTCAAAAATCCCCCCCCCCCTCAACACACAAAACACCACCCCTCCCCCCCCTCAAAAATCCCCCCCCCCCCCCTCAACACACACCACACCACACCACCCCTCCCCCCCCTCCAAATTTTGCCCCCCCCCCCCCCCAAAAATTGCCCCCCCCCCCCCCCCAACACACACCACCCCACACCATCCCTCCCCCCCCCCCCCCATCACACACCACCCCACCCCCCCCCCTCAACACACACCACACCACCCCTCCCCCCCCCCCTCAAAAATCCCCCCCCCCCCTCAACACACACCACACCACACCACAGCACTGCCCCCCCCCCCCTCAAAATTTCGCCACTTCCCCCCCAAAAATTCGCCCCCCCCCCTCAACACACACCACACCACACCACCCCTCCCCTCCCCCCCCCTCCAAAATTCACCCCCCCCCCCCTCAACACACACCACCCCACACCACCCCTCCCCCCCCCCCCCCCAAAAAAAATTCCCCCCCCCCCCCCCCCTCAAAAAATCCCCCCCCCCCCTCAACACACACCACACCACCCCTCCCCCCCCCCCTCCCCCTCAAAAATCCCCCCCCCCCCCTCAACACACACCACACCACACCACACCACACCACACCACCCCTCCCCTTCCCCCCCTCCAAATTTTGCCCCCCCTCAACACACACCACCCCACCCCTCCCCCCCCCCCCCCCCCCCGCCGCCCCCAAAAAATTCGCCCCCCCCCCCAACACACACCACACCACCCCCCCCCCCCAAAAAAATTCGGCCACTCCCCTCAACACACACCACACCACACCACCCCTCCCCCCTCCAAAATTTGCCCCCCTCCCCCCCCGCCCCCAACACACACCACCCCTCCCCCCCCCCCCAAAAAATTCGCCCCCCCCCCTCAATACACACCTCCCCACCCTTCCCCTCCCCCCAACACACACCACCCCACCCCACCCCCCCCCCCCCCCCCCCAACACACACCACACCACCCCTCCCCCCCCCCTCAAAAATCCCCCCCCTCAACACACACCACACCACACCACACCACCCCTCCCCTTTCCCCCCTCCAAATTTCGCCCCCCCCTCAACACACACCACACCACACCACCCCTCCCCCCCCCCCTCCAAATTTCGCCCCCCCCCTCAACACACACCACCCCACACCACCCCTCCCCCCCCTCAACACACACCATCCCACCCCTCCCCCCCCTCAAAAATCCCCCCCCCCTCAACACACACCAAACCACACCACACCACACCACACCACCCCTCCCCTTCCCCCCCTCCAAATTTCGCCCCCCCCTCAACACACACCACCCCACCCCTCCCCCCCCCCCCCAAAAATTCGCCCCCCCCTCCAAATTTCGCCGCTTCCCCCCCCAAAAATTCGCTCCCCCCCCTCAACACACACCACACCACACCACACCACACCACCCCTCCCCCCCCCCCCCCCCTCAACACACACCACACCACCCCTCCCACCCCCCTCAAAAATCCCCCCCTCCCCCTCAAAAATCCCCCCCCCCCTCAACACACACCACACCACACCACACCACACCACCCCTCCCCTTCCCCCCCTCCAAATTTCGCCCCCCCCTCAACACACACCACCCCACCCCTCCCCCCCCCGCCCCCAAAAAATTCGCCCCCCCCCAACACACACCACCCCACCCCTCCCCCCCCAAAAAATTCGGCTCTCCCCCTCAACACACACCACACCACACCACCCCTCCCCCCCCCCTCCAAAACCACACCACGCCACCCCTCCCCCCCTCCAAAATTTGCCCCCCCCCCCCCCCCCCCCCAAAATTCACCCCCCCCCCCTCAACACACACCACACCACACCACACCACCCCTCCCCCCCCCCTCAGAAATTCCACCGCCCCCCAGCTCTCCCCCCTCAACACACCACACCACACCACACCACACCATGCCACACCACCCCCCCCCCCCCCCCCCCCCCCCCCTCAACACACCACACCACCCTCCCCCCCCCAAAAATTCCCCACCCCCCCCCCCCTCAACACACACCACCCCCCCCTCCCCCCCCCTCAAAAATTCGGCCCCCCCCTTCAAAATTCGCCCCCCCCCCCCCCCCCCCCCCTAACACACACTCCTTCCCCAAAAATTTTCCCCCCCCCTCAACACAAACCACCCCACCCCTCCCCCCCCCCCCAAAAAAAATTCGCCCCCCCCCCAAAAAAAATTGCCCCCCCCCCAACACACACCACCCCTCCCCCCCCCCCAAAAATTCGCCCCCCCCCCCCCCCCTCAATACACACTTCCCCACCCTTCCCCCCCCCTCAACACACACCACACCACACCACCCCGCCCCCCCCCTCCAAAATTCTCCCCCCCCCCTCATCACACACCACCCCACCCCACCCCCCTCCCCTTAACACACACACACACCCACCGCGATGCCCCCCCCCCCCCCCCAACACACACCACACCATGTCGCGATGCCCCCCCCCCCCCCCGCCCCATGACATGACACGACCCGACGACCCACCCCTTCCCCCCCTCAACACGCACCACACCACACCACCCCTCCCTCCCCTCCCCCCCCCCCCCCCCAACACACACCACACGACACCACCCCTCCCCCCCCCTCCAAAATTCGCCCCCCCCTGATCACACACCACCCCACCCCACCCCTTCCCCCCCCCTCAAAAATTCACCCCCCCCACCCTCCCCCCTTCTCCCCCCCCCTCCAAAATTCGGCCACCCTCACCATGACATCCCCCCCCACCCATAATACAACACGACGTGACGCGCCCCCCATGACATCCCCCCACCCTCCAATGACACGACACGATGCGACGTGCCCCCCTCTCCCCTTCACCCTCCACACACACCACACCATGTCACGACGTGCCGCCCCCCCCCCCCCCTCCCCCCCCCATGACATCCCCACCCCACCTCCCCATCCATGACACGACACGACGCGACGCGCCCCCCCATGGCATCCCCCCCACCCCCCATGACACGACACGACACGACGTGCCCCCCCCCCCTCCCCCTTCCCCCCTCAACACACACCACATCATGTCGCGACGTGCGGCCCCCCCCCCCCCCCCCCCCCCCCCCCCCGCCCCCCCCCCAATACACACCACACCACACCGTGGACAAAGCCGCATTTTGAAGGGGGGGGCGAATTTTTGAGGGGGGGGGGAGGCGTGGTGTGGTGTGTGTTGAGATGGGGGGGGTGAATTTTGGAGGGGGGAGGGGTGGTGTGGTGTGGTGTGGTGTGTGTTGAGGGGGGGGGGGGGGGGGCGAATTATTTGAGGGGGCGTCATGGAGGGTGGGTGGGTGTGTTAAGGGGAGGGGAGCACGTCGCGTCGTGTCAGGCCATGGGGCGCGGGGGGGGGGGGCATTGCGTTGGGTGGGTGTGTGTGTTAAGGGGAGGGTGGCACGTCACATCGTGTCGTGTCATGGGGGGGTGGGGAGGGGGGGATCCCATGGGGGGGGATGTCATGGGGGGGGGGACGCGTCGCATCGTGTCGTGTCATGGGTGGGGGGGGGGTGGGGTGGGGATGTCATGGGGGGGGGGGGGCGCGGCACGTCGCGACATGGTGTGGTGTGTGTTGAGGGGGGAAGGGGGGGGGCAGGGGGGGGGCGTGTCGCGTCGTGTCGTGTCATGGGGGGGCGCGTCGCGTCGCGTCGTGTCATGGTGGTGGGGGGGGATGTCATGGGGGGGCCGAATTTTTGAGGGGGGGAGGGGTGGGGTGGTGTGTGTTGAGGGGGGAGGCGAATTTTTGAGGGGGGGACGTCACGGGGGGGCGCATCGCGTCGTGTCGTGTCATGGGGGATGGGGGGATGTCATGGGGGGGGGAGGGGGGTTGTCATGTTATGTTGGGGAGGGGGCGCGTCGCGTCATGTCGGGGCATGGTGGGGGGAGGGGGCATCGCGACACCCCGCGTCACCCCCCACGACACGGCACACCCCCCCACCCCACCCCACCCCACCGCACCCCTACGACGCGGTGCCTCCCCCCCCACCCCACCTCGAAAAACCCCGCTCCATCCACAGCACCCCACCACTCCTCCAAAAACCAGGCTCGACCCACCGTGCCCCGCCTCACCTCCCCATGACACGGCGCACCCTCCACCCCACCGCACCCCCCCACGATGCCCCCCGCACCCCACCTCGAAAAACCCCGCTCCCTCCACACCACCCCACCACGCCTCTGAAAACCCCGCTCGACCCACCCCACCTCGCGTGAGCCCCCCCACGACACGGCACACCCCCCACACCCCACCGCACCCCCCCACGACGCGGCGCATATCCCCCACCCCCCCCTCACCCCACCTCGAAAAACCCCGCTCGACCCACCCAACCCCGCGTCACTCCCCCATGACACGGCACACCCCCCCACCCCACCGCACCCCCCCACGACACCCCCCCACGACACCCCCCCCCCCCCCCGCACCCCACCTCGAAAAACCCCGCTCCCTCCACGCCACAGCACAAATGCCTTCGAAAATCCCGCTCGACCCACCCCACCCCGCGTCACCCCCCCACGACATGGCGCACCCCCCACCCCATCGCACCCCCCAACGACGCCGCCCCGCACCCCACCTCGAAAAACCCCACTCCCTCCATACCACCCCACCATGCCTCCGAAAACCCCGCTCGACCCACCCCACCTCGCGTCAGCCCCCCACGACACGGCACACCCCCCACACCCCACCGCACCCTCCCACGACGCGGCGCATATCCCCCCCCCCGCACCCCACCTCGAAAAACCCCACTCCACCCACCCAACCCCGCGTCACTCCCCCAGGACATGGCACACCCCCCCACCCCACCGCACCCCCCACGACGCCCCCCCGCACCCCACCTTGGAAAACCCCGCTCCCTCCACACCACCCCAACACGCCTCCGACAACCCCGCTCGACCCACCCCACCTCGCGTCAGCCCCCCCACGACACGGCACACCCCCCCACCCCACCGCACCCCCCCACGACGCGGCGCATATCCCCCCCCCCCCCGCACCCCACCTCGAAAAACCCCGCT
>NW_028229635.1:107500-160000 GCF_053477565.2 Lygodium microphyllum | reverse complement strand
GAACTCGCATCTGGCTCCGTATGGCCCCTTTTTCCCTTGAGGGCTTCACCCCATCGCGGCATAAACTGGTCCATGTCGGTCTTCTTCAACTGTAGGATTTCATCATCTGAACTTGGGAGCTCGGTTTCTGCCTTCACCTCTTCAAACGTGACAATGGCCTCCAGCAGCTTTATGGGAAAGTCCGCAGCCCGCGAGTTCAAACTCAACTCCGTTTGAGCGCTTGTTCCCTTCAGGGTGTCACCCCGTCTGAGCATAACCTTTGCCATGTCAACCTGTTGTGAGGATATACAGACCGCTCTCCCTTGCTGACGATTATCTTCCTGAACTGCTTCTGACTTGACTTCATTTGCTATAAGATTTGCATTCTGCTCGGCTTCGTCTTCTTCTTCTTCGTTTTCTTCTTCTTCTTCTTCTTCTTCTTCTTCTTCTTCTTCTTCTCCGTTTTCTTCCTCTTCTTCTTCTTCTTCTTCTTCTTCTTCTTCTTCTTCTTCTTCTTCTTCTTCTTCTTCTTCTTCTTCTTCTTCTTCTTCTTCTTCTTCTTCTTCTCCGTTTTCTTCCTGACTTCTGGCCGTTCGTTTATTCTCTCGGCTCAAGGAGTCTTCAAAGATGTTAGCGTGGAATATGGCCATTCGTTTATCCTCCCGGCTCAAGGAGTCTTCACCTTGTGATCTGGCCATTCGTTTATCCTCCCGGCTCAAGGAGTCTTCATAACTAAATGGATCATGCGAGTACGAAATCGACTGCATGCCATAGGGGGGAAAAACTGCTTGGGGGTGGGCTAAAATTGCCTCATCCACGACATTGCATTGTTCCAGGATCACTCCATCTGATAATAGATGTGACTCTGAGGTCGTCTTTTCTTCAGCACATTCTTCTATCAAGACGTCATGAAACAAATAACTAGGCCCAAAGGCCACTGGTAAGCATACTGGAGGTTGGATGGCCACGGTTTCCTTTATACTCGCCCATGCCACCACGAGTTCTTCAGGCTGCTCTTCTATCTCTGAATCCGACCCAGAGGTCGCTTGCCATTCTTCATATTCTTCTATGAGCACTCCATCTACCATGTAACTGGGCATACTGGCCCCTTGTATGTATGTTGGAGGCTTCTGGGCCACGGTTTCGTTTATACTCGCCCGTGCCGCTACGAGTTCTTCATACTGATTCTGCATATCTGACTCACTGCCCACAACTGATTGATCTGGACCCAATGGTTGCTCAAACTGTGGCTGCATACTACTGAGCTGTACCTGGACAGTATCCTGAGTTTGTTGAATGTGTACTACCAGCGCTTGCTTCATCCTTTCTACCATTTGAGGTAGCATTATCTGTTGTTCGGGAGTCAGTTGGCCCTGTGATATCATCTGTTCGGCCATGGCTATGGTGCTTTCTGCTGCAGACAAACAATCTGGATTATTCAATATATGTTCTGCATCGCTAGCACTTTCTGACTCGTATTCACTATCCGAGGAGTAGCCTTCAACATCTTCTGTAAGCTGGCATACTGGGATTATATCAATTTGCATTTTCTCATCTGGCATACCTCCCTGTGCAATGATTTCACCATACTCTTCTGTCATGAAGATTTGCAATTTTCGCTCCACCATCACGAGGTCGAATGACAGGTTTTTCTTGTGTTCCTCAGACCACTCGATTATGTTATAATTGACTTCTTCAAGCTTGATTTTGAGATGTATCTGCTGTTGCTTAACAAGCTTCAACTGAGTGTCTAGGTTTACTTCTTCATGCTTCGAAAAAGGATAACCACCTTGCAGCCACTTTACTTTTGTGGCCCAGAGAACTCTTCTGTCATATTCAAACTCAAACCATTGGGCCAAAATTTTGTATTTTTCGGCATAAAAATCTTCAATTCGCCGTTTTTCGGCCTCAAAATCAGTTTTTTCGGCTTCTTTCTGCTCAATTCGCCGTTTTTCGGCCTGAAAATCAGTTTTTTCCACTTCTTTCTGCTCGTTTTCCATTTTTTTCGCATAAATATCCTGATTTTGCCGTTTTTTGGCCTCATTTTTGGACCAGTGAGTCAAAATCTTGTGTTTTTCAGCATAAAACTGCTCATTTTGCAGTTTTTCGGCCTCTTTTTCAGGCCTATCCACACTTTTGTGCTCATTTTTTACTTTTCCAGCACCTTTCTTCTTTTTACCCATCCTACTTTGCCCAGGCTCACTCACCCGGGGGTCATTACGCACCAGCCGAGGAGTTTGCTCTGATACCAAGTGTGACGACGACCTATCGGTGCCGTCTTTGGGTAGGCAACACCCACCCTATGGAGCCTGCCTCATGAGGGATCCCTCTAATCAGTAGCCCCACAGCAATGCGGAAGCGTTTTTGGAGGTAACACGGAACGCGACACGGAACGCGTCACGGAAAACCGCAGGTAACACGTAACGGGCAAGGTAACACGACACGGAAATGAGGTAACTCGATTTGTATATTATGAAGTGCAACGGAGGCACGAGAATAATTACAAGAAGCCAAGAAGGCTAGAGGGACGAGAAAATCACAGACAGAGGGTGGACGCTATCAACTTGCATACCACGACGCCATCATGTGGGTGAGGGAGGAGTACTACCCTCATAGGTGTTTTCGGCTCCAACGGCAAGGCATACCTACAAAGCCCGAAATTTTCCTTGGGGGGGGAGGGGGGGGGGGAAGGGCGCCTCGCGACATGGAGTGTTGAGGGGGGGAGGGGGGGCCGAATTTTGGAGGGGGGGGGGGGGCGCCGAATTTTGAAGGGGGGGGGGCAAAATTTTGAGGGGGGGTGGGGGGGGGGGGGAGGGGGGGGGGGTGGTGTGTGTTGAGAGGGGCCGAATTTTGAAGGGGGGGGGGGGGGTGGTGTGTGTTGAGAGGGGCCGAATTTTGAAGGGGGGGGAGGGGGGGGTGGTGTGTGTTGAGAGGGGCCGAATTTTGAAGGGGGGGGGCCGAAATTTTGAGGGGGGATGGTGTAAGGGCTTTGTAGCTATACCATGCCGTTGCTACCGATTGCACCTATGAGGGTAGTACTCCTCCCTCACCCACATGATGGCGTCGTGGTATGCAAGTTGATAGCGTCCACCCTCTGTCTGTGATTTTCTCGTCCCTCTAGCCTCCTTGGCTTCTTGTAATTATTCTCGTGCCTCTGTTGCACTTCATAATATACAAATCGAGTTACCTCATTTCCGTGTCGTGTTACCTTGCCCGTTACGTGTTACCTGCGGTTTTCCGTGACGCGTTCCGTGTCGCGTTCCGTGTTACCTCCAAAAACGCTTCCGCATTGCTGTGGGGCTACCGAATAGAGGGTGATCCCTCATGAGGCTGGCTCCATAGGGTGGGTGTTGCCTACCCAAAGACGGCACCGAGAGGTCGTCGTCACACTTGGTATCAGAGCAAACTCCTCGGCTGGTGCGTAATGAACCCCCGGGTGAGTGAGCCTGGGCAAAGTAGGATGGGTAAAAAGAAGAAAGGTGCAGAAAAAGTGAAAAATGAGCACAAAAGTGTGGATAGGCCTGAAAAAGAGGCCGAAAAACTGCAAAATAAGCAGTTTTATGCTGAAAAACACAAAATTTTGACTCACTGGTCCAAAAATGAGCCCAAAAAACGGCAAAATCAGAATTTTTATGTGAAAAAAGTGGAAAAAACTGGTTTTCAGGCCGAAAAACGGCGATTTGAGCAAAAAGAAGCCGAAAAAACTGGTTTTCAGGCCGAAAAACACCGAAGTGAAAATTTTTATGAATCAGTCGTCGCCAGTGAGTCATCTATGCAGAAGCAGCATGAAGAACTCGTAGCGGCACGGGCGAGTATAAACAAAACCGTGGCCCAGAAGCCTCCAGTTTACATACAAGGGGCCAGTATGCCCAGTTACATGGTAGATGGAGTGCTAATAGAAGACTATTATGAATGGCAAGCGACCTCTGGGTCGGATTCAGAGACAGAAGATCAGCCTGAAGAACTCGTAGTGGAACGGGCGAGTATAAAGGAAACCGTGGTCCATCAACCTCCAGTATGCTTACCAGTGGCCTTTGGGCCTAGTTATTTGTTTCATGACGTCTTGATAGAAGAATGTGCTGAAGAAAAGACGACCTCAGAGTCGCATCTATTATCAGATGGAGTGATCCTGGAACAATGTATTATTCTAGATGAGGCAATTTTAGCCCATCCCCAACCATTTTTCCCTCCCTATGGCATGCAGTCGATTTCGTACTCGCATGATCCATTTTGTTATGAAGACTCCTTGAGCCGGGAGGATAAACGAATGGCCAGATCACAAGGTGAAGACTCCTTGAGCCGGGAGGATAAACGAACGGCCAGACCACAAGGTGTAGACTCCTTGAGCCGGGAGGATAAACGAACGGCCATATTCCACGCTGACATCCATGAAGACTCCTTGAGCCGGGAGAATAAACGAACGGCCAGAAGACAAGAAGAAGAAGAAGGAAAAGAAGAAGAAGAAGAAGAAGAAGAAGAAGAGGAAGAAAACAGAGAAGAAGAAGAAGAAGAAGAAGAAGAGGAAGAACACGCAGAAGAAGAAGAAGAAGAAGAAGAAGAAGAAGAGGAAGAAAAAGGAGAAGAACAAGAAGAAGAAGAAGAAGAAGAAGAAGAAAACGAAGAAGAAGAAGAAGAAGAAGTAGCAGAAGAAGAAGATGAAGCAGAGCAGAATGCAAATCTTACAGCCGACGAAGTCAAGCCTGAAGCAGATGAGGAAGATAATCGTCAGCAAGGGAGAGCGGTCTGTATATCCTCACAGGTGAAGGCAGAAACCGAGCTCCCAAGTTCAGATGATGAAATCCTACTGTGGAAGAAGACCGACATGGACCAGTTTATGCCGCGATGGGGTGAAGCCCTCCAGGGGAAAAGGGGCCATACGGAGCCGGATGCGAGTTCGCGGATTGGTGACCCTCCCTTTGGTAGCATCGGGCTGCTGGAGGTCATGATCGGGTTTGAAGAGTATCAGTTATATGAGATTGAGGACACATTTCTTCACTCCTTGGCCCAGGAGGATAAAGATAAGGTCCTTCACCATGAGCTACAATTAAACGACTCCTTTGGCCGGGAGAATAAAGAAACGGCGACATCTTCTTGTGAAGACTCCTTTAGCCGGGAGAATAAAGAAACGGCCATCCTGGATGATGAAGACTCCTTTAGCCGGGAGGATAAACGAACGGCCACAGGTTATGTGGAAGACTCCTTATACCGGGAGGATAAACGAACGGTAACAGTTTGTGTTGAAGACTCCTTTTGCCGGGAGGATAAACGAACGGCCAAAGAGTTTGTTGAAGACTCCTTGCGCCGGGAGGATAAAGAAATGGCTATGCTTATTGATTATCTTTTCGAAGGCTCCTTCTGCCAGGAGGATAAACGAATGGCTATGCTTATTGAAGATCTGTTCATAGACTCCCTGTGCCAGGAGGATAAAGAAACGGACAACTTTGCTTCACATTATGTTGAAGACTCCTTGCCGCGGGAGAATAAACAAACGGGCACATTTTACCTTGAAGACTCCTTGCCGCGGGAGAATAAACGAACGGGCACATCTTACCTTGAAGACTCCTTGCCGCGGGAGAATAAAGGAACGGGCATATCTTACCTGGAAGACTCCTTGCCGCGGGAGAATAAAGAAACGGGCACTTGGTCTCATGAAGACTCCTTGCCGCGGGAGAATAAAGAAACGGGCAATTCTCAGGTTCAGCCTGAAAAGACACCAAGCTCCCTGAGCCAGGAGCCTAAACGAACGGCCATTTATCCAGTTACTATTTGGTACTTGAATCGAGTACATTTTCGAAGGATAAAGATCTCCCGTCGCCAGGAGTATAAAAGAATGGCTTATGTGCAAGCTGCGAGGAGAGCAGTCCAACACTCGCGGTGCCACGAGTATAAACGAACGGCTAGTTCCTCTTCACTGGACGCTTTATGCGTCATTATAAGGATTGGAAACTCGCGTCGCCACGAGTATAAACGAACGGCAAGTCCTATTGCACTTGGCGCAGGAGGCGTCATCACAAGAGCTGCAAACTCGCGTCGCCACGAGTATAAAAGAACGGCTGCTGCTCGGTTAATTGGCGATGTAGCTGCCAAGACGAGGGCTGAAGACTCGCGTCGCCACGAGTATAAAGGAACGGCTATCCCCCCTTTATTGGGTGCTTTATGCACCAACAAAAATGCTACCTTCGCAAGACGGCGGCATACTCGAAAATATTGGGCTTACCTGGCCCAATTATTTTTAAGGGGAGGTGCGTCATCACAACGCACCTACTATCTGAACAAAGGATTGACAGATCAGGCCAATTGGGGCCTTCTTTTCCAGATGATCCAAGGATTGACAGATTTGGCCAATTGGGGCCATCAACCTCAGGGCGCCTCTTCATGGGCCCTTGCATTCATGGCGTGGCACACTCCCAGCTGAGTTACGCGCCTCGCCTCTTCAGTCCACTGACAGTTTCTGCACACTCATACTGTCAGGACCTTCAGTTATTTCAAGTGAACACAACTTGTTTTAACTTGGTTATTCTCCATTCTGTGATTGTAAATCTGGTCAGTAGATGGTTGCATTGATGTGTTTCCAATATTATTTTTCTCTTCCTAGTCAGCCAGGTTGGGATCATTCCACAAATGTAAATTGAGTCAGTGGATGATCATCTTTGAGTCAATAAGACCATGTCTCCACACCTGTAATTGAGTCAGTGGGCATGGCACTTAGTGGGAAGACACTGGTCGGCTTGATATTGAGTCGACAAAGACCCCCAAGTTTGTGGTCATAGGTTAGGTCTAGCGGGCAGACACTGGCTGTCTTGATAGTGAGACATGTTTAGACCCCCGAACTTTTGAGTCTCAACACACCGCTCTGCGTGCAAGTCCATTCATTTGCACATTGAACACGAGGGCGTCGTTCTTTTAAGGAGAGGTGTGTATGAGGGTAGTACTCCTCCCTCACCCACATGATGGCGTCGTGGTATGCAAGTTGATAGCGTCCACCCTCTGTCTGTGATTTTCTCGTCCCTCTAGCCTCCTTGGCTTCTTGTAATTATTCTCGTGCCTCCGTTGCACTTCATAATATACAAATCGAGTTACCTCATTTCCGTGTCGTGTTACCTTGCCCGTTACGTGTTACCTGCGGTTTTCCGTGACGCGTTCCGTGTTACCTCCAAAAACGCTTCCGCATTGCTGTGGGGCTACCGAATAGAGGGTGATCCCTCATGAGGCTGGCTCCATAGGGTAGGTGTTGCCTACCCAAAGACGGCACCGAGAGGTCGTCGTCACAGCACCTATATAGGGAGTAGTAGTGACTCAAAGCCCTGCCTTGTTTCCACTCTACGTGTGATTCCCTATACCCAGTGGTGAACCCTCTTATGTGCGGTGTCACGAGGGTGTAGTCCTGGGATGTGTCTATGTTATCCCGCTTTTGGATTGAATAATACAAGAGTATACCTTGAGCTCATATCGTGTTACCTTTCTGTGCCGTGTTGAGTGCGTAACGAGTGCAGGTTTATCACACTTGGTATCAGAGCAACTCTTGCTCGGAGTGAAGGAGTGCTCACGAAAGCAGGAGGAAAGATCCAGTGCCCCGAAGAGATCGAAGTCGTAACGACCCACAGCGCGACGCCCCACGTCGCGACGCCCCGCGTCGTAACGCCCCAAGTCGCGTCGACCCACGTCGCATCGCCCCACGTCGCGTCGTCCCACGTCGCGATGCCCCCCCGATGCGTCGCCCCCGCGTGACGCCCCAACCTCAACGTCCCATCGTCTGAAGACGTGACGCGGCTTCCCCGCGGCACGACCCACACCACCACCAGCAAAACGCGGCTTCCCCGCGTCGACACCACCACCAACCACATGGAGGAAGAAAGGGAGAACGTCACCCTCCCGACATTAGAAGAGAGGAAGAAGAGTAGGGGACAAGAATGGAGAGTGGCCCAAGAGGAGAAGGTGGCCGGACTAGAAAGACAAATAGATGGTATGTCAGGCATGCTAGAATCAATATGGAGGAACATGCAAATGAAAGAGGAAGAGGAAGAAAGGAGAAAGAAACTAGAAGTAGAGCAGGGCTATAGAGAATGGGTGAGTCAACAACAAGAAGAGGAGAGGAGACACCGAATGCAAGAGGAGATGGATAGAACAGGTAGAGAGGAGTCATCTAGGAGGGCGCAAGATACAAGGAAGGAGAAGGAGAAAGTAGTAGAATTAGGAAGCAAAAAGAAAGACAAGAAGAAGGAGAAGAAGCACCATCGCAAAGAAGAGGAAGATAGCAGTAGTTCAGAAGATGACTATGGAAAATTCAAGATGCCCCAACCCGCCAAGTACAAGGGAGAGAGAGATGGGTTAGTTCTGAAGAAATGGATCGCAGAAGTGGATAGGTACTTAAAGTATTCAAGAATCACCGAAGACAAGAAGGCGGAAGTGGCAGCCATTTACTTGGAGGAGGACGCTGCCAGTTGGTACCTGTTGGAACAGGAGCAGGGCCACACAATCTGTTCATGGGAAGAACTCCAGGAAGAACTGAGGGACTACTTTATTCCAAAGCTGGAGAAATTCAAAGTAAGAGATGAATGGAGGAACCTCAAGCAAGCACAAGGGAAGATGAAAGAGTATGTCAGCAAATATAAGCAAATCATGCTGCAGCTACCAAACATGGATACCGACACTAAGCTACATGGATTTTTGTTTGGAATGCAAGAATGGGCTAGAAGAGATGTGGAGAGGCAGGAGCCAACAAGCTTAGCAGAAGCCATGAGAATGGCCGAACGACTGGTGGACCTGGAAGGCAGAAGAACAGCACAAGGCAATCAAAACAGGTTCAACAACAACTTTAACAACACCTTCAACAACAGCAACTCCTGGAACCAAAGGCCCAATGCTCCTAGAGGGGCATTCACAGATACGAGGAGTCAAAACACCACTAACACCATGGCCGTATCCCAAACAGCATTAGTACCAAGAGGAGCAGCAGGGAGATGGGGAAACAATCACTACAGGCCAACCCCCAGCACATCATATGGACCCGCAGGATCAAACACATCATGGTGGAGACCCCCAGGCCCTTCCACTGGCATCAGATGCTTCAAATGCGGGGGCCCACACTACCAAAACAGATGCCCAATAGAAGACACAGCTTCATCGAGTGGATCAAGGGTGAATGCAGCTTGTGCATATGGAGGAGAAGAACCACAACCACCACGTATCCAGGAAATTCCAAATGGGAGTGAAGAGAGCATAGACCACCCAAGGGTAGGGTCAGTTAGTGCCCGACCCCAATGCATGGCAGCCAGAGTAGCGGCAGTCCACCATCTATACATCAAAGGTCGAATGGGCGAAGGAAACCAACCAATCATGGTGGACACAGGAGCAACCCACAACTTCATGACACCACAGTGTGCAGCCAAGCATGGATTGAAACTATCCAAAGCCCCAGAAGGATTAACAGTAACATTCGCACAAGGAGAAGCCAAGGAAGTAAAACAAGTCTTTGCAGTCCAAGTGGAAGCCGACAAGTGGAAAGCAAAACTCAACTTCTTAGTAATCCCCATGGATGATTTTGAAGTGATATTAGGCTTAGAATTCTATGACAAGTATGTCATTGCAATGTTTGGAAAGGGTGTGAATGAAATGATGCTAGATATGCAAGGAGAAGGCGTCAGAGTACCATGCGAAAGAATGCAGCTACCTGGCAGGACCCCAATCAAGGTACAAATGAAGGAGAACAAGCCAGGAGTATCATGCCAAACAGTAAAACCAGCTGCAAACCAACCAAAGGGCCAGACCCAAAAAGCACCGGTCCAAGGGACCGTCATCAGGCCACGTATTATGACATGCAGTGCAAAGCAAGTCGAGAAATCAGTCAAACAAGGAGATATGGTATATCTGTGTATGATCCGGCCAATAGAAGAAGAAGATGGCAAGAAACCCAAACAACAGAAGAAGAACACAGAAGTGGCAGAAATACTTGAAGAATTCAAAGATGTAATGCCAGCCGAACTACCCAAAGGTCTGCCACTCAGACGAGATGTGGATCACAAGATTGAGTTGATTCCAGGGTCGTCTCCACCCCCCCGAGCTCCCTATCGCATGAACCACACTGAGCTCATGGAATTGAAGAAGCAACTACATGAACTAGAAGAACAAGGATTCATCCGCCCTAGCAAATCCCCCTTTGGTGCCCCAGTGTTGTTTGTAAAGAAGAAGGATGGGGGACTTAGACTCTGTGTAGATTATAGGGTTCTTAACAAAATCACCATAAAAAACAAATACCCTATGCCCCTAGTGGAAGACCTATTAGATAGACTGCATGGGGCCAAGCACTTTAGTCGGATTGACCTTAGATCAGGATACCACCAAATCCGCATAGGCGAAGAAGATATCCCAAAGACAGCCTTCCGCACCCGATATGGGAGTTTTGAATGGTTAGTATTAGGATTCGGCCTAAGCAATGGGCCAGGCACATTTTGTGGCCTCATGGATGGAATTTTTAGACCGGAGATAGATATCTTTGTCATTATCTACATAGATGACCTCCTAGTCTACAGCAAGACCTTAGAAGAGCACAAGCAACACTTACGCCAAGTTTTTGAGAAACTGAGGCAACATCAGTTATACGCCAAGCCGGAAAAGTGTGAATTCGCAGTGAAAGAATTGGAGTTCCTAGGCTTTATTGTAGGAGCAGATGGAATCAAAGTGGACCCTAAGAAAGTGGAAGCAGTCCAAAAATGGCCTGTACTGAAAACTGTAAGAGAAGTGCGGGAGTTCCTAGGCTTCACAGTATTTTGTCGAAGATTCATCAAAGATTACAGCCTCATCACTGCCCCCCTCTCCCACCTCACCAAAGAAGACCACTCGTTTACATGGGGGAACGCGCAACAGGAAGCCTTTGAGCAGATGAAGAAGTGCATGAGCCAAACTCCCGTCCTAAGGGTACCGAACTTCACCAAACCCTTTGAAATCTCTACAGATGCATCTGACTATGGCATAGGGGGTGTACTAGTCCAAGAGGGGCACCCCATCGCATATGAGTCAAAGAAATTTACTGATGCTGAAACAAGGTGGAGCACACATGAGAAGGAAATGTTGGCAGTCATTCACTGCCTTAGAAAATGGAAGCACTATGTTCAAGACAAGCATACAATAGTCTTCACCGACAATATCTCCCTCAAATACTTCCAATCCCAACCCAAGTTATCAGCAAAGCAAGCCCGTTGGCTAGACTTCCTAGCCGAATTTGACCTGGAAATTAAGCACAAGCCTGGCTCGACCAACAAAATAGCAGATGCCTTGAGCCGGAAAGCAGACTTAAAAGCTGTCAGTGTGGTCAGCAGCAACTTCATAGAACTCGTCAAAGAGGCCCTAGAGCAAGACAAAGAAATGCACAAGATAATCAAAGATGTGGAAGCAGAGAAGACCCCACACGGAATGTACACCTTAGAGGAAGGTATCCTCTTTTTAGGCAAGAGATTGTATATCCCCAACAATGTGGAATTGAAGAAACTCATACTACATGAAATACATGATGGCAAGATTGGAGGCCACAAAGGGCAAAGCAAAACCTTGGAGGCCCTCAGGAAGCAGTTCTTCTGGCCAAACATGAAGGAAGAAGTAATAGACTACATCAAAACTTGCCCCACTTGCCAGATGGTCAAAGCACCACGATCAAAACCAGCAGGTCTACTACAGCCATTACCAGTACCCAGCCGCCCGTGGGACGTCATCAGCATGGACTTCATTGTGGAACTACCTGAGTCCCATGGGTACACAATCATCTTTGTAGTGGTAGACTATTTTTCCAAACAAGCCCACTTCATCCCAGCCAAACCACCACTAAACGCCAAGGAGGTAGCACGCCTCTTCTTCACACATGTATTCAAACTTCATGGCTTACCGCTGGCGATTGTATCAGATAGAGATGGCAGATTCATGAGCGACATGTGGAAGGAACTCTTCAAGACTCTGGAAACACAATTGAGATTCTCATCATCCTTCCACCCAGAGACAGATGGACAGACATAACGAGTCAACCAAGGCATCGAAGATTATCTCCGAAGCTATGCCCGAGTAGACCAGAAAGATTGGGCATTGTACCTTGATGTTTTGGAGTTCCACTATAATAGCTCCATACACTCGGCAACCGGGTATACTCCCTTCGAGTTAGCAACAGGAAAAGAAGTCATAACACCATTGGCCTTAGCATCCGGAGTGGCCAAAGCAGAAGATCAAGATGCCGAAGAATTTTTGAAGAAGTGGAGAGACCGCAATGCAGCAGCTAAACAAAGCCTAGAGCAGAGCAAGATCACCATGACAGAGCAAGCAAACAAAAAGAGAAAGGCTGTACTATTCGCCAAAGGAGACATGGTCCTAGTGAGCTCTAAGAATATGTCACTTCCCAAAAACATGACCCCCAAATTCAATCACCGTTACTATGGACCCTACCGCATCACCCAAGTGCTGAACGAAGTCACCTACAAGCTGGACCTGCCAGATAGTGTTTGTGTTCATAATGCATTTCATGCTCGTCTTCTGTGCAGGTTCTATCCCGACAACCAATGGGGACGGCGCGTACCAATGCTCCATTCCAACGGTCCCTTCGAAGTAGAAGCGTTCCTCCGACGCCGAGAACAAAGAGGCTTCCCCGAATACCTCACCAAGTGGCGCGGGCGTCCACTCAAGGAGGCCACTTGGATCTCAGAAGCGGAGGCCCGTGAACGCGGAAAGGATGCCTTCGCCCTTTGGCTCGAGGAGAACCCCCCAGCTCCTTCCAACAACCCTTGAGCCTTCCCAGTACTTCAACAATAATGCGGTTCTCAAGCATAGACCCAAACATGCCCCACTCCTCAAATGTAATCGAGTCGAGGGTGGACCCGCATGGTAGCAACAATCAAAAAAGACAACTCCAAATAAATAAGAAGCCCCAATGTCCTAGTGCGGCAGACACTGGCCAGTCTGATAGCATAGACTGTGTTAAGACCCCGCGGTCCTTTAGACCGGCAGACATTGACCAGCTTGATAGAAAAAGCTGCGTTAAGACCCCGGATGAGTCAAATAACAAACGCTACCCTTAGATTGCTGAGGTCAGCAATCCAGTAAGTGGGGGTGAGTGTAAGGGCTTTGTAGCTATACCATGCCGTTGCTACCGATTGCACCTATATAGGGAGTAGTAGTGACTCAAAGCCCTGCCTTGTTTCCACTCTACGTGTGATTCCCTATACCCAGTGGTGAACCCTCTTATGTGCGGCGTCACGAGGGTGTAGTCCTGGGATGTGTCTATGTTGTCCCGCTTTTGGATTGAATAATACAAGAGTATACCTTGAGCTCATATCATGTTACCTTTCTGTGCCGTGTTGAGTGCGTAACGAGTGCAGGTTTATCACAGATGGGGGGGGGGGGAGGGGGGGGGGGCAAATTTTTTACGGGGGGTGTGTTGAGGGGGGGGTGGTGTGTGTTGAGAGGGGCCGAATTTTTGAGGGGGGGTGGGGGGGGGGGGAGGGGTGGTGTGGTGTGTGTTGAGAGGGGGGGGCGAATTATGGAGGGGGGGTAGGGGTGGTGTGGTGTGGTGTGTGTTGGGGGGGGGGGGGGGGGGGAGGGGGGCAGAATTTTTGAGGGGGCGTCATGGTGGGTGGGTGGGTGTGTTAAGGGGAGGGGAGCACGTCGCGTCTTGTCATGTCATGGGGTGCGGGGGGGGGGGGGGGGGGGGAGGGGGGCATCGCGACATGGTGTGGTGTATGTTGGGGGGGGGGCATTGCGGTGGGTGGGTGTGTGTGTTAAGGGGAGGGTGGCACGTCGTGTCGTGTCATGTCATGGGGGGGCGGGGAGGGGGGGGATGCGTCGCGTCGTGTCGTGTCATGGGTGGGGGGTGGGGTGGGGATGTCATAGGGGGGGTGACAAGACATGACGCGACGTGCCCCCCTCCCCTTAACACACACACCCACCCACCCACCGCGATGCCTCCCCCCAACACACACCACACCACACCAACCCTCCCCCCCCTCCAAAATTCGCCCTCCCCCACCGCGATGCCTCCCCCCCCCAAAAATCCCCCCCCCCAACACGCACCACCCCCCTCTAAAAAATTCGGCCCCCACCCCCTCAACACACACCACACCACACCACACCACCCCTCCCCCCTCCAAAATTCGCCCCTCCCCCCTCCAAAATTCGCCCCCCCCTCAACACACACCACCCCACACCACCCCACCTCCCCCCCCCCCCAAAAATCCCCCCCCCCCCCCCCCTCAACACACACCACCCCACCCCCCCCTCAACACACACCACACCACCCCTCCCCCCCCCCTCAACACACACCACCCCACACCACACCACCCCTCCCCCCCCCCCCCCCAAAAATTCCCCCCCCCCCCTCAACACACACCACACCACACCACACCACACCACCCCTCCCCTTCCCCCCCTCCAAACTTCGCCCCCCCCTCAACACACACCACCCCACCCCTCCCCCCCCCCGCCCCCAAAAAATTCGCCCCCCCCCCCCAACACACACCACCCCACCCCCCCCCCCCAAAAAGATTCGGCCACCCCCCTCAACACACACCACACCACACCACCCCTCCCCCCCCTCCAAAATTTACCCCCCCCCCTCCCCCCCGCCCCCAACACACACTACCCCTCCCCCCCCCCAAAAATTCGCCCCCTCCCCCTCAATACACACCTCCCCACCCTTCCCCCCCCCTCAACACACACCACCCCACCCCCCCCTCAACACACACCACACCACCCCTCCTCCCCCCCTCAAAAATCCCCCCCCTCAACACACACCACACCACACCACACCACACCACACCACCCCTCCCCTTCCCCCCCTCCAAATTTTGCCCCCCCCTCAACACACACCACCCCACCCCTCCCCCCCCCAAAAATTCGCCCCCCCTCCAAATTTCGCCCCTTCCCCCCCGAAAAATTCGCCCCTCCCCCCTCAACACACACCACACCACACCACCCCTCCCCCCCTCCAAAATTCGCCCCCCCCCCCTCAACACACACCCCCCCCCCCCCCCCCCCCTCAACACACACCACACCACCCCTCCCCCCCCCCTCAAAAATTCCCCCCCCCCCCTCAACACACAAAACACCATCCCTCCCCTCCCCCCCCCTCCAAATTTTGCGCCCCCCCCCCTCAACACACACCACACCACACCACCCCTCCCCCCCCTCCAAAATTCCCCCCCCCCCCCCAACACACACCACCCCACACCATCCCTCCCCCCCCCCAACACACACCACCCCACCCCCCCCTCAACACACACCACACCACCCCTCCCCCCCCCTCAACACACACCACACCACACCACACCACACCACCCCTCCCCTCCCCCCCCCTCCAAAATTCGCCCCCCCCCTCAACACACACCACCCCTCCCCCCCCCCCCTCAAAAATTTGCCTCCCCCCCCCCCTCAACACACACCACACCACACCACACCACCACTCCGCTTCCCCCCCTCCAAATTTCGCCCCCCCCTCAACACACACCACCCCACCCCCCCCCCCCCCCCCCCCCCCGCCCCCAACACACACCACCCCTCCCCCCCCCCAAAAATTCGCCCCCCCCCTCAATACACACCTCCCCACCCTTCCCCCCCCCCCAACACACACCACCCCCCCCCCCCCCCCCCCCCCCCAACACACACCACACCACCCCTCCCCCCCCTTCAAAAATCCCCCCCCTCAACACACACCACACCACACCACACCACACCACACCACCCCTCCCCTTCCCCCCCTCCAAATTTCGCCCCCCCTCAACACACACCACACCACACCACCCCTCCCCCCCTCCAAATTCCCCCCCCCCCCCCCCTCAACACACACCACCCCACCCCCCCCCCCTCAACACACACCACACCACCCCTCCCCCCCCCTCAAAAATCCCCCCCCCCCCTCAACACACACCACACCACACCACACCACCCCTCCCCTTCCCCCCCTCCAAATTTCGCCCCCCCCTCAACACACACCACCCCACCCCTCCCCCCCCCCCAAAAATTCGCCCCCCCCTCCAAAATTCGCCCCTTCCCCCCCAAAAATTCGCCCCCCCCCTCAACACACACCACACCACACCACACCACCCCTCCCCCCCCCCCCTCCAAAATTCACCTCCCCCCCCCCCTCAACACACACCACCCCACACCATCCCTCCCCCCCCCCCAAAAATTCCCCCCCCCCCTCCCTCAAAAATTCCCCCCCCCCCAACACACACCACACCACCCCTCCCCCCCCTCACAAATCCCCCCCCTCCCCCTCAAAAATCCCCCCCCCCCCTCAACACACACCACACCACACCACACCACACCACCCCTCCCCTTCCCCCCCTCCAAATTTCGCCCCCCCCTCAACACACACCACCCCACCCCTCCCCCCCCCTGCCCCCAAAAAATTCGCCCCCCCCCCAACACACACCACACCACCCCCCCCCCAAAAGAAATTCGGTCCCCCCCCCTCAACACACACCACACCACACCACCCCTCCCCCCCCCTCCAAAACCACACCACACCACCCCTCCCCCCCTCCAAAATTTGCCCCCCCCCCCCCCCCCCCCCAAAATTCGCCCCCCCCTCAACACACACCACACCACACCACCCCTCCCCCCCCCCCCTCAAAAATTCGCCCCCCCCCCTCAACACACCACACCACCCTCCCCCCCCCCAAAAATTCGCCCACCCCCCCCCCCCCCCCCCCCAAAAATTCGCCCACCCCCCCCCCCCCCCTCAACACACACCACCCCACCCCTCCCCCCCCCTCCAAAATTCGCCCCCCCCCCCTCCTTAACACACACTCCTCCCCCAAAAATTTGCCCCCCCCCTCAACACAAACCACCCCACCCCTCTCCCCCCCCCCAAAAAAAATTCGCCCCCCCCCCCCCCCCCCCAACACACACCACCCCCCCCCCCCCCCCTAACACACACCACCCCTCCCCCCCCCAAAAATTCGCCCCCCCCCCCCCCCCCCCCCCCCCCCCCTCAATACACACCTCCCCCCCCTTCCCCCCCCCCCTCAACACACACCACACCACACCACACCACCCCTCCCCCCCCTCTCCAAAATTCGCCCCCCCCCCCCCCTCATCACACACCACCCCACCCCACCCCCCTCCCCTTAACACACACACCCACCCACCGCGATGCCCCCCCGCAACACACACCACACCATGTCGCAATGCCCCCCTCCCCCCCCCCCCCCCCCCCCCCCCGCCCCATGACATGACACGACTCGACGTGCTCCCCTCCCCTTAACACACACACCCACCCCTTCCCCCCCTCAACACGTGTTAGTAGATGAGAGAGAGACAGGGTTGAGCACTAACTGAACCATTCAGGTTCCACACACCTTCTTCTCATTATTCCATAATAGAGTAAAAACACACATACAAGAGTAACATAGAGTAAGTGACCCGCTGACTAGACAGACTAACCATAGTCAGGTCACCGACTAGCTAACCAACTTATTTAATGTAGTCATAAGCAGGAGACAGCTATACACTAGCTGTCATGTCGGTAGTACATAAAGACAGTCACACACTACACGGGGAGCTTGACTTCTAACACTCCCCCTCAAGCTCAAGACAGCATCTGCACACCAAGTAGCTGTCTAAAACTACAAAACTTATCTTTACCCAGAGACTTGGTAAAGATATCTGCTACTTGCTCATCAGTCCTCACATGCATAAGATCAACCTTTCCTGCAAGGACCATCTCACGAATAAAGTGGTAGTGTACCTCTATGTGTTTTGTCCTGGCATGGTAAACTGGATTCATGGCCAGGAGTACACTACTCAGATTATCACATAACAATTTCACTGGAGCATCAACCTGAATATCCAAGTCAGCCATAAGCTTGAGCAGCCAAGCAATCTCACATGCTGCCAATGCAGCCCCCCTGTACTCTGCCTCAGTACTGGATAAAGCAACCGTAGGTTGCTTCTTGCTGCTCCAACTGATCATGCCGCTACCAAAGCCAAAGGCATAGCCACTGGTAGATCGTTTGTCAGTTGAGCATCCTGCCCAATCTGCATCTGTGTATCCAATCAGTATCAAGGGCTTATCTCTGACATAGAACAGCCCATAGTCTACAGTGGACTTAACATACCTCATGATGCGTCTAACTGCATCCAAGTGCGGCTTTCTCGGCTTTTGCATAAACTGGCTTATCAGCCCTACTGCATAGCTCAAGTCAGGCCTAGTGATGGTTAAGTAAATCAGACTGCCGACCATCTGCCTGTACATAGTCACATCTTCTACTTCAGCCCCAGTGTTCATGTCTAGCTTTACATTCTGGTCCAGAGGTGTATCCAGTGGTTTGCATTCAGCCATGCCATACTTCTTAAGCATTTCCATGGCATAGTGCTTCTGCATCAGCCATAAGCCATTTTTAGCTGGTACGACCTCAATACCCAAGAAATACTTCAGATCTCCCAGATCTTTCATGTCAAATTCAGATTTCAGCATCTTCATAGCATGCTGAATTCCCATGTCATCATTTCCAGTGATTATCAGGTCATCAACATATATGACCAGCACTACCAAGCCACTGTCAGTCTTCTTTGTAAACAGGCTGTGATCAGCCCTGCCAACAACAAATCCAAGACTCTGCAAGTAACTGCTGATCCTAGCATGCCAGGCTCTCGGAGCCTGCTTCAGCCCATACAGTGCCTTTTTCAGCCTGCACACATAATGCTGAAAATCAGGGTGCTCATACCCTTCCGGCTGAACCATGTATACATCCTCTGTTAAATCACCATTGAGGAATGCATTCTTAACATCCATCTGCTGCAATTTCCAGCCTTTTGCAGCAGCCAAGGCAATAACAGTTCGTATGGTTGCCATTTTTGCAACCGGGCTGAATGTTTCATCATAATCCAAGCCATACTGCTGAGCATATCCTTTAGCGACCAGCCTTGCTTTGTACCTTTCTACACTGCCATCAGACTTACATTTGATTTTATAAACCCATTTGTAGCCAACAGGCTTTTTCCCTTCAGGCAGTGGTACCAAATCCCAAGTCTGATTTTCAGCCAAGGCTTTCATCTCTTCGTCCATAGCCATGCACCAGTTTTCATCCTTTGCTGCTTCAGCATAAGTACCTGGTTCTTTGATCTCCATCACTTTTGTCATGTATGCATAATGCTTTGCAGAATAACCAGAGTACGTCAACCTGTCAACAGGGTATCTGACCCTCTGCGATCGTCTAGGCTGTGGTGCACTACTCGATTCACCTCTCTCATGAGGCGGAATGTACTTGTTCTGCCTCGTGCCAGGCGTATAGACAGTCGGAATACCAAGTTCGCTGTCTAAAGTATCACTAGACTCATAGCCCGAAGTCATTCTGCCAGGTGTCATCATACCATCCTCACTAACTTTCTCTTTTCCTTTGCTGTCCAAGACATCATGTCTCCCCCTCACTGACATACCCGTGTCAGTGGACGGTGAGCTCCTCAATCTCCCTGTCCATGGGGATACTGTCTGACTGATAGGTCCTGTCATAGCAGTGCTCTGCTGCATATCAACTGTAGAGACATGAGTGGAAGGCAAATCGAATGGCACTGCAACTGGTGAGACATACCAAGAGCCCAGCTCATCAAAGATGACATCCCTGCTTACCAAAGTCTCCCTGGTAGAGGGATCATAACATTTGTATGCCTTCTTCTCCTGCGAGTATCCAATGAACACACTCTTATGCGCTTTGGGATCCAACTTTTTCCTTTTCTCATCTGGAATGTGCACATAAGCAAGGCAGCCAAAGACCTTCATGTGTCTTACATCCGGCTTATTGCCATAGAGCCTCTCAAACGGTGTCATGTCATGAATGCCTGCAGTGGGAGTCCTGTTCAGAATATATGCGGCTGTCACAACAGCCTCTGCCCAATAGTAAAGTGGCATATGCTTCTCATTCATCATGGCCCTGGCAGCTTCCATTAGAACCCTGTTCTTCCTTTCAGCTACTCCGTTTTGCTGCGGAGTGTAGCTGCAGGTTAGCTGCCTACGAATGCCATTTTCAGCCAAAAAATCAGCAAATTCATTGGAGACATACTCCCCACCGCTATCAGATCTCAAGCAAGAGATGCAACACTCAAATTCCTTCTCAACCTGTGCCTTAAATTTCTGAAAAACAGCAAAGACTTCATCTTTTGTTTTCAATATGTGAAGCCAGGTATATCGACTGTAGTCATCAATGAAGGATACATAGTATCTGGAACCCCCCATAGATGCATTATGAGCTGGTCCCCAAACATCAGAGTGCACTAACTGCAGTGGTCGTGTACTCTGTCTTACATGCCTGACAAACGGCAATCGTGACTGCTTACCAAACTGGCAAGCCTCGCAGACATGACCAATATCTGAATATTGGAATCTAGGTAGTCCTGTTACCAGCTGCTTCTTCTGCATGGTCTGCAGCCTCTGCAAATTGACATGCCCCACTCTCTTGTGCCAAATCTCTAAGTCCCTGATAGTGCCAGAACCCTGAGCAAACATAGCGGAATTCAGCTCTGGCAGTGTAGCATCAAGAGTGAACATTCTTCCATTTCTGTGGCCTTTCGCGATCAACTTGCATCCATTGCCAAACTCTTCAATAAAGCAGCCATGCTTATTGAAGCGAACCTGCAAGTTCTGCTCTGTCATTTGACCCACAGACAATAGGTTCTTCGTAATCGAAGGAACATGCAAAACATCATGAAGATTCTTCTTCCTGCCATCATGTACAACCAGAGGCACTTTGCCTTTATGCTCAATGCTATGTTGCGTGTCATCACCTGTGCATACATAGCCATGCTTTTCAGCCACCATATCCGTGAACCAATCACCATGAGGGGTCATGTGATTCGACGCCCCCGAGTCAATGTACCACACTACATCATCAGGTGATTTTTCAGCAGCCTTATCTTTGACATATTGCATGGCAAACAGTCTATCACCAGAGTCATCTGCCTGACTGGACGTAGCATAATGTCCATGCTGCTTGCCCTTCTGATTTCCCTGCTTCTTCCAGCAATCCTTTGCAATATGCCCATACTTTCCACAGTAGTGACAATCCTTATCTTTATTTGGATTGTCTGACTGACGCTGCTGCTGCCATGAGCCTCTGCCACGGGAGTTAGATCTCCCCCTTCCTCGAAAGTTGCCACCACCTCTTGCATGTGATGACTGCTGATTGCTATTACTATAGGATGCATTTTGCTGGCCTCCTCTGCCAGATCCATAGCCTCTACCACGGCCACCACGACCACGCTGATTCGAATAAAAAACTGCATCCTTATTCTTTGAGCTACTTGACCCTGTAACTAAGCCAAGCTTCACCTCTTCATGAATCAACAACGCAACCAGCTCATTAAAATCAAGCATCTCAGCCCGCACAGATACTGAAGTGTCAAAGGACTTATACTCCGGACCCAAGCCATTTAAGGTCACTGCAACCATATCCTCATCTTCTACCTGTGAGCCAACAGATGCGAGCTGATCTGCTAAGGTTTTAATCTCCGTGACATAGTCCTGTATGGATATGTTCTTCCTCTCTATGTTGTTGAATTTTTGCTTCAGTTGTATCTTCCTGGCACTCGTAGTTGTGCCATAGTACCTGACCAATATGTTCCATGCATCGGCTGGGGATTTACAGTTCATGATCTGCATCACCATAGCATCCGAGATACATAATGACAGCCAATGTAAAACTCTGCGAGCTCTTTCCGTCCAAGCTCGATGCGCTCGTCTTTGATCAGCTGTAGGATTCCTATCTGGAACTTCAGGTTCAGCCTCAACACCTGTCACTAAGTCCCAGTATCCTTTGCCTATCAGAAAGTTCTCCATGCGGAACTTCCATATTGCATAATTGTTGCTATCAAGCTTTTCTCCCACAATCTGGGTTACATTATCAGTTCTATCAGCATTTGCCATGTTGCAGACCTTGCCTGACTACCTGCAAACCAAGATTTTCTTAACAGTTCAACTTCAGCCCGGAACTGTTTATGACAGTTTTCTGCAATTAATTGCAGGAAAAAAACCAGTAAATTTCAGTCAAATATCAGCCCAAACAATGTCCCAATCGGTTGATCCAACTCATAAAGACAATTGCCAATACATATGCCTGATGTTCGGTTCAGATTTAACTCCTGCAGATCCACTGCCAGGTTCCAAAAGCATGCAGTCCAAACCTGTAAACTGCAATTACAGTAGCCTTTCCAAAGTCAAACTCCACCTGGATACATGTAATGCATGTTCCAAAGCTGCTAAATTGACTCCTGGTACATATGCCACTTCAGACATAAGCATAGAGACATCAGCCAGTGTATTCTTAACAAGTGCCAATGCTAACAGTTTATGTAAAGATTGCAGTCAATAAACCAGCATAACCCGCTTCAACTAGCTCAAAAAAGTCCTTAAATCAGACCATACATTTGTTTCAGTATGTCACCGTCAGTACATGACTATGTAGTGACAATACCCTGTCTATATCTGACAAGCAAGTCAACCAAAAATGTCTGCAATTTATATTCATCCCAAGAAGACAAGATTTCTTTTATTTCAGCTGCAAACTTCCAGTATTCAGTGGCTTTTGATGCTCCTCTCAACCCAAGACAATTCTAACATGCATATGACAGTATATATGTCTTTCAGATGTCTGCATCTGTCACTCTGTGCTTCAGTAGAAAGCAAAATGCTTACTGCCCACAATCCAAGACAGTTTCCAGCCACAAAAGAAGCTTCAGATCTGTGTATTTCAGCTACCAAACTCAGCTTGCAATTGATCAAGACAAGTACATGTAGCCTCCAGCATGTACCTATACTTCACAGGTGCTTCTGGGCATACTCAAGAGCTTCCAATGCTCTTCAAAGTGTTGTAGACTCCATGTATGCTGTGTATACAGCAGTGCAGACAATTTACACAGTTCTGCCCACTCTGTTTCAGCTCATATCAGAGCTCAACCACAAGTAGTTACTCCATGTACTTCACAAAGACCTTTTTCAATAGCCATACATGCTTCTCATGACCCATTTATGGTCACCAGTGATTGCAGTAGACAGTGCAGGCCTTCAGCCCAAACAGGCGCAATCACGCTGATTGCAGACCTCTGTTTCCAGTTCCTGCTAATGAAGATGATGATGGTGATGTTGATGCCACACCCAAATGCACTCTAACCAGCCTCCTCAGGGCTCTCAAGAAGCCACAAGCTCTGATCTTGACCCTGGAGTGTGTAATGAACAAATGCCTACCTGCAGTCCACAATGGCAGCCTGTCTGCACAAAAGAAAAATGAGTCTTCACTTCCTGGAAGTAGATCTTCACTTTCTCCAACTCTCAGAGATCCACCAAGTCCTGCTCTGATACCATGTTAGCAGATGAGAGAGAGACAGGGTTGAGCACTAACTGAACCATTCAGGTTCCACACACCTTCTTCTCATTATTCCATAATAGAGTAAAAACACACATACAAGAGTAACATAGAGTAAGTGACCCGCTGACTAGACAGACTAACCATAGTCAGGTCACCGACTAGCTAACCAACTTATTTAATGTAGTCATAAGCAGGAGACAGCTATACACTAGCTGTCATGTCGGTAGTACATAAAGACAGTCACACACTACACGGGGAGCTTGACTTCTAACAACACGCACCACACCACACCACCCCTCCCCCCCCCCCTCAAAAATTCCCCCCCCCCCCCCTCAACACACACCACACCACACCACCCCTCCCCCCCCTCCAAAATTCGCCCCCCCCTGATCACACACCACCCCACCCCACCCCTTCCCCCCCCCCTCAAAAATTCGCCCCCCCCACCCTCCCCCCTTCTCCCCCCCCCTCCAAAATTCGGCCCCCCTCACCATGACATCCCCCCCCACCCATAATACAACACGACGTGACGCGCCCCCCATGACATCCCCCCACCCTCCGATGACACGACACGACGCGACGTGCCCCCCTCTCCCCCTTCACCCTCCCACACACACACACCACACCATGTCACGACGTGCCGCTCCCCCCCCCCCCCCCCCCCCCCCCCCCCCCCCATGACATCCCCACCCCACCTCCCCATCCATGACAGGACACGACGCGACGCGCCCCCCCATGACATCCCCCCCACCCCCCATGACACGACACGACGCGACGTGCCCCCCCCCTCCCCCTTCCCCCCTCAACACACACCACATCATGTCGCGACGTGCGGCGCCCCCCCCAATACACACCACACCACACCGTGGACAAAGCCGCATTTTGAAGGGGGGGCGAATTTTTGAGGGGGGGGGGGGAGGCGTGTTGTGGTGTGTGTTGAGATGGGGGGGGTGAATTTTGGAGGGGGTGTTAGAAATGCGGGATCTAGAGCATGGCAGAAGCTATGGAGGTTGGAAGGTAGAGATAAACCTCATGATGACATAGACAAAGAAGACAACTGTTACACAAGTGAATTAGGTTTCAAGATTGAGACTTGAACTCATAAACACAATCTTGTGTAGGACTGACAATGACACAGAGACTTGACACAAAGAGACAAGTACTATTGCATTATCATCATATGAAAGTGATAGTCAAGTACATCATTATATAGGATTGCTTGGTAGCACATTTCATCCACTGTGCATATGGGATTCTGTCTCTCTTCCTAGAATAAACTGCATCTTCCTAACCTAGCTGTTCCATACAAAGGGGCATACACAAGGTGTGATTGATAGATTCTCAACACCCTGTTAGAAATGCGGGATCTAGAGCATGACATAACCGGAAGCTATGGAGGATGGAAGGAGAAGTGTAGACTCATGATGTAATGGACACTGTTTGTTACACAAGTGAATTAGGTTCCAAGATTGAGACTTGGACTCATAAACACAATCTTGTGTATGTGGACAATGACATTGACACTTTACTGAAATGAAAAGAGTACTATCATTGCATTAAGAAAGGAAGCAAGTACAATGCTTTATAGGAAAGTAGGAAACTGCAGTAGGCACTATTGTGCATATGGGATAAGTTACCCTGCATATCCTTGACCCTGAGATTCCATACAAAGAGGCTGTTTGAGTGTGATTGCTGATTCTCAACACCCCTCCTCAATCACAACTAGGAAAGGCACAAAGTGTGTAGAGACTGTAATGAGAACCACTTGCAAAGTGTGGGTATACCACAGACATGGCAAAACACCAGAGGCTGTTGCAAAAAAAGCTAAGTGTGGGTACCATAAACATGGTGGACATCCAGAGGCTGTAACAGGGGCCTCACAAAGTGTACAGGGACTGTAATGCCAAGTTACATAAGGAGTTTACAAAGCTTATGGCAGGAAGCATTAGGGTAAGGAAAATACAAGGCTATTAAAACAATCTATCAGAATTATGAGAGTACAAGGACTGATGAGTCTTGTCCTTCCGATCCTGGTGATCTTCATCTTCTTCTTCCTTTGCTTCATTTTCTTCTTCTTCTTTGACTGCGACTAGATAGGCCTTTTGGGATCTCTTTCTTGCGTGGCAGAACTTCTCGGTGTGTCCGGTCCTTTTGCAGAAGTCACAAAAGAGCTGATCTTTCTTGCCTTTGTACCTGTTGCCAACATATAATGCATGCTCATCTCTAGAGGTACTTGGTTCTTCCTTAGTTTTTAGCTTCTTTTCTTCTTCTAACAGTGATGCCTGGATATCAACAAGTTCAGGATTTGGCATGTTGATTAAAGTTGTTGATACGTTATTATATTCAGGAGGCAAGCTCTTAAGTAGAACACCGATGCAAACATCTTCATCCATTTTAATGTTGATTCCTGCAAGTTGGGTTAGGAGTCCTTCCATGTAATTAAGATGTGTGGCAAGTGATGTGCTGGACTTCATTTCAAGCCTGAAGAATTCAATTAGGAGACCATACTTTGATGATTTAGATTGTGCACCGAACAGGGTGTCAAGTCTTTTCCATGTATCCTGTGAGGTCTCACAGTTATCCACATGATGGATATAACTGTCGTCTAGCTCCAATTTGATAATGGCCTGGGCTCTGTCATCATTCTTTTGCCAAGTAGTTGCAAGGTCCGCGTCCCGCGGTTTCTTCTCTTTGCCATTTGTGATGGCCCAGAGACCCTTCTTCATCAGGATGAGCTTGATGCGGGTTTTCCAAGTGTGGAATCTGACTCCTTTGAATCGAGCATTTGGCGAGTCTTTGCCCATGTTAGATTTACGGGAACAGTAGAAAATCAACTTCAGAATTTATTAGATTTGAGCAACAGAAGAATTGATTGAGAGACACAAGTGCTAAAAAGCACTAACTGAGTGTCAATGAATACCAAATCTGCAAAAGTCTTTTTCTCCAAGTGATCTTCCCCTTCTTGATTTGATGCTGATGTCTTCAGATCTGAGTGACAGTACTTTAACGAACTTCAGAGAGTATTGCTCAGTGATTAAAATCACTGTTGATAACTTCAGTGAGAGAAACAGTGAAAAATGTCAAGATTTTGAAGCTTTTGGCTATGGTGGAATTAGGGTTTCTGAGACAGGGGCCTGGTTTTTTGCTTATTGCAGGAGCTACAGTGCATCATTTTCAAAACTTTTTACATATCTAGGAAGCTTATGTCATGGGCTACCAAAGCCCCATGGAGATTGTGCAGATCGTGGTCAGTATGAGGCGCGCAGGTGCCGCGAACAGATTCGGCGCAGATCTGGACAGCGTGGTCGAATTTCTGCAATGCTGGAGCCAGGGAGCATCAATGTCATTGATTGTTGTGCCAAGATGAAACGCCTTGAGCAGAGGAACAACTCTCCAGAAGAAATCGTGGGCTGAAATGGCTTGGTTGAAGAGTTATGAAAGCTCCAAGCAAGGTAGGTCCTGTCTGGCTATGGCAGACACAGAACAGAGATTGGGGATTTTCACAATGCTGAGCTCCAGATGGTCCAATGTCCTGGATTGATGTGATACAGGGAAGCTTTATGAGTTGGGGAATACTTTTCCAGAAGGAAGCTCCAAAAGATTTGACCTGTGGAGTGAGATATAAGCAGTTCAATCTGACAGGGTGCTGCTGGCTATGGCTGCCATGGAAGCTTCAGTGAGAGTAGAGTTGAGAAAAGAAGTCATACACTGACACTGAGCTGGATGGAGGTTCGGAAGAATCAAGAGAGGCTAGACAAGCAATGCCATGCCCAACTGGGCTCTGATACCATGTTAGAAATGCGGGATCTAGAGCATGACATAACCGGAAGCTATGGAGGATGGAAGGAGAAGTGTAGACTCATGATGTAATGGACACTGTTTGTTACACAAGTGAATTAGGTTCCAAGATTGAGACTTGGACTCATAAACACAATCTTGTGTATGTGGACAATGACATTGACACTTTACTGAAATGAAAAGAGTACTATCATTGCATTAAGAAAGGAAGCAAGTACAATGCTTTATAGGAAAGTAGGAAACTGCAGTAGGCACTATTGTGCATATGGGATAAGTTACCCTGCATATCCTTGACCCTGAGATTCCATACAAAGAGGCTGTTTGAGTGTGATTGCTGATTCTCAACACACCCCTCCTCAATCACAACCTGAAAGTACAAAGTGTGTAGAGGCTTTAGTGAGAGCAGTACCTGCAAAGTGTGGGCATACCACAAACATGGCAAAAAACACCAGAGGCTGTCGCAGAAAAGGCTAAGTGTGGGTACCATAAACATGGTGGACATCCAGAGGCTGTAACAGGGGCCTCACAAAGTGTACAGAGGCTGTAGTACAAGGCTACATGAGGAGTTTACAAAGCTTATGAAAGGAACATTAAGGCAGGTACAATGCTTTTAAAACAGAAAATGAGAGACAAGGACCGATAAGCCCTTGTGGTCTTTTTCAGCATATGCTATTTCTTTGTCAGCATCATGGAAAATCTTCTTATCTTTCTTCTCTTCTTCATGATCTTCTTGGTCTGCTTCTTTATGGACTTTGCTTGCATTGGTTGCGGTTGCGGTCTTCATGTTCATGTCTATGTCTATGTTCCCCTCAAGCAAAGAATTTCTTATTTTCCCCAAAGCAATAGGCATGTCTTCTAGTTCTTCAAATAAACACAAGGATGAAACTTGAATCAAGGCTTGAATCTTCCCTGCAAGTAGAATAGGCACATCTTCTATGTAGTGTAGATAAACAACACAAGTCATGTTGCTCTTCATGGAGTGTATCCACATAGCGATCTTTTTGTTCGTCATTTCCATGACCAAGGATGAGCAACAAATCAACTCCAGATTCTCAGATTTATCAGTGGAAGGGCAGATTGCAGTGTGTCAAGAGACACAAGTAATATTAGTGTGAAAACACACTATGTAGTTTGATTCTTGATGCTTGTTGATGTCGTCTCGTTGAACTTGACCTTCACTTTGAATCTTCTGCTTGCTAGCTTGGAAGGCAAATCTTGCTGGGAACTTCAGTGACACAGTGGATTAGAGTGGCAGGGCCTTCAGTGAGCTTGAAGGAGTGAGAAATTGAAAAAAAATGAAGCTTTCAAGGTTTTGGCTATGGCTGACTTTTAGGGTTTCTGAGGCAGCCCTGGTTTTTTACAGATTGTGGGAGCTGTGGTTGACCATTTTCAAAACTTTTTTTATGAAAATGTAGCTCTCATGATGCTCTACCAAAGCCCCATAGCAATCGACCAGATCACGTCGCGTGCAGGCGGGCAGAATCAAAAATCAGAGACGGGCGCAGATTTCGGCCAGATCTGTCGATTTCTTCAATGCCGTCGTGTATGGACTCCAATGTCGTCATGTATGGTGCCACACTGCAGCGCCTTGAGGTGTAGAGCAATCCCCCAGAAGGAATCGAAAGCTGATTCAGCTTCTATGATGAGATTGGAGTGCTCAAATGTGGGCAGGTCAAATCTGGCTATGGTGGACCAAAAAATAGAGATTAAGAATTTGAGCAATGCTGAGCTGTGGTTAGGGCAATGTTGAGTTCTGAGTTGACACAGAGGAGCTATGGAAGCATAGGAATACTTTCCCAAAAGGAGTCATAGCAAGATATGACCTGTGGACAGAGATCCAGGAGCTTGAAGCAGGCAGGGTGCAGGGTGGCTATGGCTGCCAAGCAGTCCAAGATGAGAATGAAGTTGAAGATGAAGTCATGTACTTGAGTTGAGCTGGATAGAGATTATGAGAGACTGAGGGAGCAGAAAGAGGACCTGAAACATGCTAAGCCATGCTCAGCTGCGCTCTGATACCATGTTAGAAATGCGAGATCTAGAGCATGGCAGAAGCTATGGAGGTTGGAAGGTAGAGATAAACCTCATGATGACGTAGACAAAGAAGACAACTGTTACACAAGTGAATTAGGTTTCAAGATTGAGACTTGAACTCATAAACACAATCTTGTGTAGGACTGACAATGACACAGAGACTTGACACAAAGAGACAAGTACTATTGCATTATCATCATATGAAAGTGATAGTCAAGTACATCATTATATAGGATTGCTTGGTAGCACATTTCATCCACTGTGCATACGGGATTCTGTCTCTCTTCCTAGAATAAACTGCATCTTCCTAACCTAGCTGTTCCATACAAAGGGGCATACACAAGGTGTGATTGATAGATTCTCAACAGGGGGGAGGGGTGGTGTGGTGTGGTGTGTGTTCAGGGGGGAGGGGGGGGGGGGGGGCGAATTATTGAGGGGGCGTCATGGAGGGTGGGTGGGTGTGTTAAGGGGAGGGGAGCACGTCGCGTCGTGTCAGGCCATGGGGCACGGGGAGGGGGGGGGGGCATTGCATTGGGTGGGTGTGTGTGTTAAGGGGAGGGTGGCACGTCACATCGTGTCGTGTCATGGGGGGGCGGGGAGGGGGGGGATCCCATGGGGGGGGATGTCATGGGGGGGGGGGGGGACGCGTCGCATCGTGTCATGTCATGGGTGGGGGGGGGTGGGGTGGGGATGTCATGGGGGGGGGGGGGGGGGCGCGGCACATCGCGACATGGTGTGGTGTGTGTTGAGGGGGAAAGGGGGGGGCGCGTCGCGTCGTGTCGTGTCATGGGGGGGCGCGTCGCGTTGCGTCGTGTCATGGGTGGTGGGGGGGGATGTCATGGGGGGGCCGAATTTTTGAGGGGGGGGAGGGGTGGGGTGGTGTGGTGTGTGTTGAGGGGGGAGGCGAATTTTTGAGGGGGGGACGTCATGGGGGGGCGCATCGCATCGTGTCGTGTCATGGGGAATGGGGGGATGTCATGGGGGGGGAGGGGGGTTGTCATGTTATGTTGGGGAGGGGGCGCGTCACGTCATGTCGGGGCATGGTGGGGGGGAGGGGGCATCGCGACACCCCGCGTCACCCCCCACGACACGGCACACCCCCCCACCCCACCCCACCGCACCCCCCTACGACGCGGCGCCTCCCCCCCCACCCCACCTCGAAAAACCCCGCTCCATCCACAGCACCCCACCACTCCTCCAAAAACCAGGCTCGACCCACCGTGCCCCGCCTCACCCCCCATGACACGGCGCACCCTCCACCCCACCGCACCCCCCCACGATGCCCCCTGCACCCCACCTCGAAAAACCCCGCTCTCTCCACACTACCCCACCACGCCTCCGAAAACCCCGCTCGACCCACCCCACCTCGCGTGAGCCCCCCCACGACACGGCACACCCCCCACACCCCACCGCACCCCCCCACGATGCGGCGCATTTCCCCCACCCCCCCTCACCCCACCTCGAAAAACCCCGCTCGACCCACCCAACCCCGCGTCACTCCCCCATGACACGGCACACCCCCCCACCCCACCGCACCCCCCCACGACACACCCCCCCCCCGCACCCCACCTCGAAAAACCCCGCTCCCTCCACGCCACAGCACAAATGCCTCCGAAAACCCCGCTCGACCCACCCCACCCTGCATCACCCCCCCACGACATGGCGCACCCCCCATCCCACCGCACCCCCCAACGACGCCGCCCCGCACCCCACCTCGAAAAACCCCGCTCCCTCCATACCACCCCACCACGCCTCCGAAAACCCCGCTCGACCCACCCCACCTCGCGTCAGCCCCCCACGACACGGCACACCCCCCACACCCCAGCGCACCCCCCCACGACGCGGCGCATATCCCCCCCCCCCCCCCCCGCACCCCACCTCGAAAAACCCCACTCGACCCACCCAACCCCGCGTCACTCCCCCAGGACACGGCGCACCCCCCCACCCCACCGCACCCCCCACGACGTCCCCCCGCACCCCACCTTGGAAAACCCCGCTCCCTCCACACCACCCCAACACGCCTCCGAAAACCCCGCTCGACCCACCCCACCTCGCGTCAGCCCCCCCACGACACGGCACAGCCCCCACCCCACCGCACCCCCCCACGACGCGGCGCATATCCCCCCCCCCCCCCCCCCCCCCCCCCCCGCACCCCACCACGAAAAACCCCGCTCGACCCACCCCACCCCGCGTCACCCCCCCACGACACGGCGCACCCCCACACCCCACCGCACCCCCCCACAACGCCCCCCCCCCCACCCCACCTCGAAAAACCCCACTCCCTCCACGCCACACCACCACGCCTCCAAAAACCCCGCTCGACCCACCCCACCCCGCGTCTCCCCCCCACGACACGGCGCACCCCCCCACCCCACCGCACCCCCCACGACACGGCGCACCCCCCATCCCACCGCACCCCCCCACGACGCCCCCCCCGCACCCCACCTCGAAAAACCCCGCTCCCGCCACGCCACACCACCACGCCTCCGAAAACCCCGCTCGACCCACCCCACCCCGCGTCACCCCCCCACGACACGGCGCACCCCCCCACGACGCCCCCCGCACCCCACCTCGAAAAACCCCGCTCCCTCCACAGCACCCCGCCACGCCTCCGAAAACCCCGCTCGACCCACCCCACCCCGGGTCACCCGCCACGACACGGCGCACCCCCCCACAACGCCCCCCCGCACCCACCTCAAAAAACCCCTCTCCCTCAATGCCTCTGAAAACCCCGCTCGACCCACCCCACCCCGCGTCACCCCCCCACGACACGGCGCACCCCCCACGACGCCCCCCCGCACCCCACCTCGAAAAACCCCGCTCCCTCCACAGCACCCCGCCACGCCTCCGAAAACCCCGCTCGACCCACCCCATCCCGCATCACCCGCCACGACACGACGCACCCCCCAACAACGCCCCCTCGCACCCACCTCGAAAAACCCCGCTCCCTCCACGCCTCCGAAAACCCCGCACGACCCACCCCACCCCGCGTCACCCGCTCACGACACGGCGCACCCCCCCACGACGCCCCCCGCACCCCACCTCGAAAAACCCCGCTCCCTCCACAGCACCCCGCCACGCCTTTGAAAACCCCGCTCGACCCACCCCACCCCGCGTCACCCCCCACGACACGGCGCACCCCCCCACCCCACCGCACCCCCCCACGACGCCCCCCCCCCCCCCCCGCACCCCACCTCGAAAAACCCCGCTCCCTCCACGCCACCCCGCCACGCCTCCGAAAACCCCGCTCGACCCACCCCACCCCGCGTCACCCCCCCACGACGCCCCCGCGCACCCCACCTCGGAAAACCCGCTGCATCCACACCACCCCACCCCACCTCGAAAAACCCGCTGCATCCACACCACCCCACCCCGCGTCACGGCACACCCCACCGCACCCCACCTCCACGCGGCGCATCCCCCCCGCACCCCACCTCGAAAAACCCCGCTCCATCCACACGACCCCGCCACGCCTCCAGAAACCCCGCTCGACCCACCCCACCCCGCGTCACCCCCCACGACACGGCACACCCCTCCACCCCACCACACCCCCCGACGACGCGGCGCATCCCCCGCGCACCCCACCTCCAAAAACCCCGCTCGACCCACGGCACGTCACCTCACCCCCCCACGACATGGCACACCCTCCCTCCTAAGAAATCCCGCTCCGCAATGACACGGCACACACACCCCACTGCACACGACCCCCTCCCGCGACATGGAACCTTCCACCCCCCGACGGACCTCCTCAAGAAACCCCCCCACGACACGGCACCACCCAACCCCCCCGCGACATGGCACACCCTCCCTCCTCAGAAATCCCCGCTCCAACAACCCGCCCGCGCAACATGGCACGCCCTCCCTCCTCGGAAAACCCCGCTCCATCGAACCCCCCCACAACATGGCACACCCTCCGCTCCCAAAATACCTCGCATCTTGAGGAGGGGGTATCACGTGAGAGCGAGGCAGAGGGAGGAGCCAGGCACGACGTACGCAAAGACAATCGCGACGAGGAGAGGAGGCGCCACGTCATGGCAAGGCGAGGGGGTTTCCTACCACGATGTCAGCGTTGGAGAGTCAAGACGTGATCCGAGGGGATTTCCATGCCACGGTCTCGAAACAAGCATGCAAAAGGGTGCAGCACCAGGACTTCCCGGGAGGTCACCCATCCCAGTACTGTTCTGGCCCAAGCGCGCTTAACTGCGGAGTTCTCTTGGGATCCGGTGTATTAGCGCTGGTGTGACCGCACCACAAACACAAAGGAATTCCAAAGAGCTCTTGTTTTAATTAAACAGTCGGATTCCCCTTGTCCGTACCAGTTCTGAGACGGCTGTTCACCGCCTAGGGAGGGCCGCCCCGCGAGGGACGACGTTCTGCCCCCGTCACCCGATCGGCACGCGGAGGTCCGCCCTCGCCACTGGGGCAGCTCGGGCAGACCCTCGACAGCCTCCGAGGTCAAGAAGCAGACCCCTAGACCCAGCCCTCAGAGCCAATCCTTTTCCCGAAGTTACGGATCCGTTTTGCCGACTTCCCTTACCTACATTGTTCTATCGACCAGAGGCTGTTCACCTTGGAGACCTGATGCGGTTATGAGTACGACCGGGCGTGATCGGCATTCGCTCCTCCAGATTTTCACGGGCCGCCGGGGGCGCACCGGACACCGCGAGACGTGCGGTGCTTTACCAGCCGCTGGACCCTATCTCCGGGTGATCCGATTTCAGGGTGGGCGGGCTGTTAAAAAGAAAAGAGAACTCTTCCCGGGGCCCCCGTCGGCGTCTCCGGATTCGGTCACGTTGCCGTCCACCGCCACGTCCCGGTTCGGGAATATTAACCCGATTCCCTTTCGATGAGCGGCGCGCATTGCGCCCTTGACACAGGACTGCCCCATCTCTTAGGATCGACTAACCCATGTCCAATTGCTGTTCACATGGAACCTTTCTCCACTTCGGTCTTCAAAGTTCTCATTTGAATATTTGCTACTACCACCAAGATCTGCACTCGGGGCCGTTTCACTCGGTCTCGCGCCCGGAGCTGCGCCACGACCCCCACGCCCTCCTACTCATCGGGGCCTCGCACTCGCCCCGATGGCCGGGTATAGGTCGCGCGCTTCAGCGCCATCCATTTTCGGGGCTAGTTGATTGGGCAGGTGAGTTGTTACACACTCCTTAGCGGATTTCGACTTCCATGACCACCGTCCTGCTGTCTTAATCAATCAACACCCTTTGTGGGATCTAGGTTAGCGCGCAGTTCGGCACCGTAACCCGGCTTTCGGTTCATCCCGCATCGCCAGTTCTGCTTACCAAAAATGTCCCACTTGGAGCTCGCATTCCGCGCCGGGGTTCAACAGAGCAACCCCGGCCGCTTACCTATTTAAAGTTTGAGAATAGGTCGAGGGTGTTTCACCCCCGATGCCTCTAATCATTCGCTTTACCTGATAAAACTGCGAGGAGCTCCAGCTATCCTGAGGGAAACTTCGGAGGGAACCAGCTACTAGATGGTTCGATTAGTCTTTCGCCCCTATACCCAAGTCTGACGAACGATTTGCACGTCAGTATCGCTACGAGCCTCCACCAGAGTTTCCTCTGGCTTCGCCCTGCTCAGGCATAGTTCACCATCTTTCGGGTCCCAGCAGGTACGCTCCCACTCAAACCTTTCACAGAAGATCATGGTCGGTCGATGGTGCACCCCGTGAAGGGGATCCCACCTGTTAGGTTCCTTGCGCCTCCGTGGGTTTGCCACCCACCGGCTCGCGTACATGTTAGACTCCTTGGTTCGTGTTTCAAGACGGGTCGGATGGAAAGCCCAGAGCGCCAGCGTCCCGAGCGTGCAGGTGCAGCGCCAGCATCCCGAGCACGCTTCGTTCCTCGACCAACGCGACAGCATCAGCAAGCCATCTAAAGCCCGCTCTTGTCCCGCCGCACCGGCCCACGCTGACCAGCGCCCCGCGTCGAGCGGCGGACCAGTTCGCACCGTTCCGCATCCGACCGGGGCGCACCGGCGGCCTCCATTCGCTTCCCTCCCAGCAATTTCAAGCACTTTTTAACTCTCTTTTCAAAGTCCTTTTCATCTTTCCCTCGCGGTACTTGTTCGCTATCGGTCTCTTGCCCATATTTAGCCTTAGATGGAATTTACCACCCACTTAGGGCTGCATTCCCAAACAGCCCGACTCGTCGACGGCGCCTCGTGGAGCGACAGGGTCCGAGCTCGACGGGGCTCTCACCCTCTCTGACGCCCCTTTCCAGGGGGACTTGGGCTCGGTCCGCCGCAGAGGACGCCTCTCCAGACTACAATTCGCACGGCAAAGCTGTGCGATTTCCAAGCTGGGCTCTTTCCGGTTTGCTCGCAGCTACTAGGGAAATCCTGGTTAGTTTCTTTTCCTCCGCTTAGTGATATGCTTAAACTCAGCGGGTAGCCTTGCCTGATTTGAGGTTCGAGTTGCGTTTCGGGTCGCCGAGGGCAAGCCCCGGCTCCGAAGAGCCCGATCCGACACGTGCACCCGAGAAGAGGCACCCGCAAACAGCCGCCACCTCGACGAGGAGACAAACCACCCTTGCGGAGCAACGTCACCGCACGGTGCTACCGATACATTTCAGCCGACCGCGACATCACGTCAGACGCGCGGACGACCAGTTCCACCCCCTCCCCCGAAGAAGGGGAGAGGGTGTGGGGGAGTTAGGGACGCTCAAGCAGGCATGCCCTTGGACGAGCCGCAGGCGCAAGTTTCGTTCAAAGACTCGATGATTCGCGGAATTCTGCAATTCACACTACGTATCACATTTCGCTGCGTTCTTCATCGTTGCAAGAGCCAAGATATCCGTTGCTGAGAGTCGTTGCGTTTTGTTTTTCGATCCTCCCGAGGGGAGGAATCTCAGACAAGACAAGGTTTATCAAGTTCCTCCTGCCACCGCCGCGTGCGGGGAGGGGCAAAGGGTTTATCAAGGCGGCGGCGTGCCCGAACGAGCACGACGGAGGGGGATCGCCCCGAGCAAGGGAGACCCCTCCCCCCCCCCCCCCCTCAACACACACCACACCACACCACACCACACCACCCCTCCCCTTCCCCCCTCCAAATTTCGCCCCCCCCTCCAAATTTCTCCCCTTCCCCCCCCAAAAATTCGCCCCCCCCCCCCCCCCCCCCTCAACACACACCACACCACACCACCCCTCCCCCCCCTCCAAAATTCCCCCCCCCCCCAACACACACCACCCCACACCACCCCTCCCCCCCCCCCCCCAAAATTTCCCCCCCCTCCCCCCTCAACACACACCACCCCACCCCCCCCCCCCCCCCAACACACACCACACCACCCCTCCCCCCCCCCATCAACACACAAAACACCACCCCTCCCCCCCCCCTCAACACACACCACACCACACCACCCCTCCCCCCCCCTCCAAATTTTGGCCCCCCCCCCCCCCCCCCCCAAAAAATTGGCCCCCCCCCTCAACACACACCACACACCACCCCTCCCCCCCCTCAAAAAATCGCCCCTCCCCCCTCAACACACACCACCCCACACCACCCCTCCCCCCCCCCCCCCCCCCCCCCTCAACACACACCACCCCCCCCCCCCCCCCCTCAACACACACCACACCACCCCTCCCCCCCCCCCCCCCAACACACAAAACACCACCCCTCCCCCCCCTCAAAAATCCCCCCCCCCCCCTCAACACACACCACACCACACCACCCCTCCCCCCCTCCAAATTTTGCCCCCCCCCCCTCAACACACACCACACCACACCACCCCTCCCCCCCCTCCAAAATTCGCCCCCCCCCTCAACACACACCACACCACCCCTCCCCCCCCCCCCCCCCCAAAAAAATTTCCCCCCCCCCAACACACACCACCCCACCCCCCCCCCCCTCAACACACACCACACCACACCCCACCCCTCCCCCCCCCCGCCCCAAAAAATTCGCCCCCCCCTCCAAATTTCGCCCCTTCCCCCCCCAAAAATTCGCCCCCCCCCCCCCCCCCCCCCCCAACACACACCACACCACACCACCCCCCCCCCCCCCCTCCAAAATTCGCCCCCCCCCCCCCCCCCCTCAACACACACCACCCCACACCACCCCTCCCCCCCTCCCCCAAAAATCCCCCCCCCCCCCCCCCCCCCCCCTCAACACACACCACACCACACCACACCACCCCACCCCTCCCCCCCCCCCTGCCCCCAAAAAATTCGCCCCCCCCCCAAGACACACCACCCCACCCCCCCCCCCCCAAAAAATTCGGCCACCCCCCTCAACACACTCCACACCACACCACCCCTCCCCCCCTCCAAAATTTACCCCCCCCCGCCCCCAACACACACCACCCCTTCCCCCCCCCCCCCCAAAAATTCGCGCCCCCCCCTCAATACACACCTCCCCACCCTTCCCCCCCCCCTCAACACACACCACACCACCCCTCCCCCCGCCTCAAAAATCCCCCCCCCCCCCCTCAACACACACCACACCACACCACACCACCCCTCCCCTCAAAAATCCCCCCCCCCCCCTCAACACACACCACACCACACCACACCACCCCTCCCCTTCCCTCCTCCAAATTTCGCCCCCCCTCAACACACACCACCCCACCCCTCCCCCCCCCCCCCAAAAATTCGCCCCCCCCTCCAAATTTCGCCCCTTCCCCCCCCAAAAATTCGCCCCTCCCCCCTCAACACACACCACACCACACCACCCCTCCCCCCCCTCCAAAATTCCCCCCCCCTCCCCCCCCTCAACACACACCACCCCCCCCCCCCCCCCCCCTCAACACACACCACACCACCCCTCCCCCCCCCCTCAAAAATTCCCCCCCCCCCCTCAACACACAAAACACCACCCCTCCCCCCCCCCCCTCAAAAATCCCCCCCCCCCCCCCCCAACACACACCACACCACACCACCCCTCCCCCCCCTCCAAATTTTCCGCTCCTCCCCCCAAAAATTGGCCCCCCCCCTCAACACACACCACACCACACCACCCCTCCCCCCCCCTCCAAAATTCGCCCCCCCTCCCCCCCTCCCCCCCCCCCCCCCCCCCCCCCCCCCAACACACACCACCCCACCCCCCCTGAGAGCGGAATTTAGGAGACGGCAAGTGCTTAAAAATAGCTAAAAATTATGAATATCAAGGGAAAAATATTCACTGTCAAAGGCGGCGGCTCGATCTAGGACGATTTTAAGCGCCAAAGTGCTTTAAAGGCGCTCGAGCGACACTTGGTGATTTTTCATAATTTTTCAGACAGTCGTGCGGGTTGACACAAGCTATTGGCCAATGCGGGATGCTAAGTCGGACGCCCAGGATTTTTCAGAGCTCGATTCCGAGTCCGGACGGGGAAAAAGGCCACAAAGTGGTCAAGATTTGAAAAGGTGGACCAAACTTTGGACAAGTGGTCATGACCCTTGGGGGGGGGATGTAACATTAAAATGTAGCACAAATCGTGGGCATAAAAGGAGAGGAAAAAAAACGTGGAAGCATGGCGCCTGTTCAACGGCCGAAAAATGTGCTATGGGGTGGATGGAGGCAACATGCTGGCTGTGAATACCCTGCCCAATCGACATTGGGGCTTCAATCCTCTCTGTAGGCCGATCTTATCGCCATTCTCCGCTCCTCAATTGATGGCCTGAATGCTGAGATGGAAATCTAGTCTTTCTCTCTCCTCCCTCTCTCTCTTCTAAGAGGCAGTCCATGTGGGGAGAAGAAGGAAGAAGAAAGAATGATGGAGGCTTGTCCGGCATGGACCGGATTGCTACACGGGCTGAGAATGGTGATTTGTGATGTTGTTGGACATGAAGTGTTGCTGTTTTCCAAATCTACAGCCATGGACACAAAACCCGAAACACGCGTTTAAGCGGTAAACTAAAAAATTACAAAGAAAATTTAGTGTTTTATGCTTTTGATTGATGGAATGCCGTTCATATGGACTAAGATTTGATTATGTTGCTGATTCTTCTGAGTTCTTACTGTTTATAACCAGAAATTATGAAAAACATGCATTTCATTGCTCGAAATAATGTCAAGAAACCCGAAAAACCATGAAAAATGGGGAAAAACAAGGGTTTTGGGCATATAAATGGGGAAAACCGTCGATACACATCAACTAATCTTTCAATTTCATTGCAAATGAACTAAGAGCCACAGCCCATAAACTGGTTTTCATTTTCAGCAATCTAAAAAATACAAGAAAATGAAGAAAATGGGGAAAAATGATAAAAACACCATGGAAAATAGGGAAAAAATACATTTGGGGCTACGAAAAATATAGAAAAATAGGATTTATGTTTGTTGATGTATAGCAAGGCTGGGGCATGAAGTTGTGCTTCAGTTCAGCCTTGTTTATATGTTGTAGTGTGTGTTTCCTTCCTTTCTCCACATAAAAATGGCAAGGAAACCCTGAAAGAAATGAATGCAATGATGCACTATCAACGGGGAAGGGTAGAGTTGTGGAAAAAATGGTTAAATGCCGCTGAGCATGAGGAATAATTTGCTGATTTTATATGCATTGCATCTAGGACGGAATAATAATGATAAGAATTAAAACCTAGTAGCACGAAGATCACTTCGGTGCTAGGTGTTGCAGCGAAGCACAAAGCGGTTAGAAAGAAAAGCATGAAAGAGATGTTTTGCACTTGCACGCTGCTGGTTTTCAAAATGTTTGAGCACTAGGCATCCACCTCTTTGCATGATCATTTTTGAGGAAATTAAAAGTATCAGAGTTAGCTCCTGGATATGCATAGCAATTGTTTTCAGCAGGCCTGTGACCCACCGTTGAGAGTGTGAGGTTCCTATGCTGTAGGCTAGTCGTGGGATCATAAAGGGGACAGCAAGTGAGGACAATGGTACATTCCTGGATACGTTTATTTGTTACCTTGAGCGACGTTTGTGCGAAATGTTTAAATGTTGAGCGACGCATCGAGGGGCCAATCCCCAAGGTGTAGGAGAGTCGCAGAGGGTTGACGGCATTCAGCCGTAGGAGGAACCCCATGTGTATGTGATTCGAGCCTTTTGGCTATGTGAAAGGGACTCCCTCTGAGGAGCAATATTGGGTTAGGATCACTTGGACTACAACGTATTACAAACGCAATGTTTAGGAAGGCAGAGATTTTGATAGACGCTCCTGGCCGCGAGGCCGAGGGGTTGTCTTGCGCATAGTGACGAGGTCCGGCTAGTGCATGAGCCAGTGCCGGCCCGTTTTTAGGTCCATCACCCCCCCCTCAACACACACCACACCACCCCTCCCCCCCCCCCCTCAACACACACCACACCACACCACACCACTGCCCCCCCCTCCAAATTTCGCCCCTTCCCCCCCAAAAAATTCGCCCCCCCCCCCCTCAACACACACCACACCACACCACCCCTCCCCTCCCCCCCCTCCAAAATTCGCCCCCCCCCTTCAACACACACCACCCCACACCACCCCACCCCCCCCCCCCCCCCCCCTCAGAAATTTGCCCCCCCCCCCCTCAACACACACCACACCACCCCTCCCCCCCCCTCAAAAATCCCCCCCCCCCTCAACACACACCACACCACACCACACCACCCCTCCCCTTCCCCCCCTCCAAATTTCGCCCCCCCCTCAACACACACCACCCCACCCCTCCCCTCCCCCGCCCCCAAAAAATTCGCCCCCCCCCCCAACACACACCACACCATCCCCCCCCCCCCAAAAATTCGGCCACTCCCCTCAACACACACCACACCACACCACACCACCCCTCCCCCCCTCTAAAATTTGCCCCCCCCCCCTCTGTGATAAACCTGCACTCGTTACGCACTCAACACGGCACAGAAAGGTAACACGATATGAGCTCAAGGTATACTCTTGTATTATTCAATCCAAAAGCAGGACAACATAGACACATCCCAGGACTACACCCTCGTGACGCCGCACATATGAGGGTTCGCCACTGGGTATAGGGAATCACACGTAGAGTGGAAACAAGGCAGGGCTTTGAGTCACTACTACTCCCTATATAGGTGCAATCGGTAGCAACGACATGGTATAGCTACAAAGCCCTTACACTCACCCCCGCTTACTAGATTGCTTACCTCAGCAATCTAAGGGTAGCGTTTGTTATTTGACTCATCCGGGGTCTTAACGCAGCTTTTTCTATCAAGCTGGTCAGTGTCTGCCGGTCTAAAGGACCGCGGGGTCTTAACACAGTCTATGCTATCAGACTGGCCAGTGTCTGCCGCACTAGGACATTGGGGCTTCTTATTTATTCGGAGTTGTCTTTTAGATTTTTGCTACCATGCGGGTCCACCCTCGACTCGATTACATTTGAGGAGTGGGGCACGTTTGGGTCTATGCTTGAGAACCGCATTATTGTTGAAGTACTGGGAAGGCTCAAGGGTCGTTGGAAGGAGCTGGGGGGTTCTCCTCGAGCCAAAGGGCGAAGGCATCCTTTCCGCGTTCGCGGGCCTCCGCTTTTGAGATCCAAGTGGCCTCCTTGAGTGGACGCCCGCGCCACTTGGTGAGGTATTCGGGGAAGCCTCTTTGTTCCCGGCATCGGAGGAAGGCTTCTACTTCGAAGGGACCGTTGGAATGGAGCATTGGTACGCACTGTCCCCATTGGTTGTCGGGATAGAACCTGCATAGAAGACGAGCATGAAATGCATTATGAACACAAACACTATCTGGCAGGTCCAGCTTGTAGGTGACTTCGTTCAGCACTTGGGTGATGCGGTAGGGTCCATAGTAACGGTGATTGAATTTGGGGGTCATGTTTTTGGGAAGTGACATATTCTTAGAGCTCACTAGGACCATGTCTCCTTTGGCGAATAGTACAGCCTTTCTCTTTTTGTTTGCTTGCTCTGTCATGGTGATCTTGCTCTGCTCTAGGCTTTGTTTAGCTGCTGCATTGCGGTCTCTCCACTTCTTCAAAAATTCTTCGGCATCTTGATCTTCTGCTTTGGCCGCTCCGGATGCTAAGGCCAATGGTGTTATGACTTCTTTTCCTGTTGCTAACTCAAAGGGAGTATACCCGGTTGCTGAGTGTATGGAGCTATTATAGTGGAACTCCAAAACATCAAGGTACAATGCCCAATCTTTCTGGTCTACTCGGGCATAGCTTCGGAGATAATCTTCGATGCCTTGGTTGACTCGTTCTGTTTGTCCATCTGTCTCTGGGTGGAAGGATGATGAGAATCTCAATTGTGTTTCCAGAGTCTTGAAGAGTTCCTTCCACATGTCGCTCATGAATCTTCCATCTCTATCTGATACAATCGCCAGCGGTAAGCCATGAAGTTTGAATACATGTGTGAAGAAGAGGCGTGCTACCTTCTTGGCGTTTAGTGGTGGTTTGGCTGGGATGAAGTGGGCTTGTTTGGAAAAATAGTCCACCACTACAAAGATGATTGTGTACCCATGGGACTCAGGTAGTTCCACAATGAAGTCCATGCTGATGACGTCCCACGTGCGGCTGGGTACTGGTAATGGCTGTAGTAGACCTGCTGGTTTTGATCGTGGTGCTTTGACCATTTGGCAAGTGGGGCAAGTTTTGATGTAGTCTATTACTTCTTCCTTCATGTTTGGCCAGAAGAACTGCTTCCTGAGGGCCTCCAAGGTTTTGCTTTGCCCTTTGTGGCCTCCAATCTTGCCATCATGTATTTCATGTAGTATGAGTTTCTTCAATTCCACATTGTTGGGGATATACAATCTCTTGCCTAAAAAGAGGATACCTTCCTCTAAGGTGTACATTCCGTGTGGGGTCTTCTCTGCTTCCACATCTTTGATTATCTTGTGCATTTCTTTGTCTTGCTCTAGGGCCTCTTTGACGAGTTCTATGAAGTTGCTGCTGACCACACTGACAGCTTTTAAGTCTGCTTTCCAGCTCAAGGCATCTGCTATTTTGTTGGTCGAGCCAGGCTTGTGCTTAATTTCAAGGTCAAATTCGGCTAGGAAGTCTAGCCAACGGGCTTGCTTTGCTGATAACTTGGGTTGGGATTGGAAGTATTTGAGGGAGATATTGTCGGTGAAGACTATTGTATGCTTGTCTTGAACATAGGGCTTCCATTTTCTAAGGCAGTGGATGACTGCCAACATTTCCTTCTCATGTGTGCTCCACCTTGTTTCAGCATCAGTAAATTTCTTGGACTCATATGCGATGGGGTGCCCCTCTTGGACTAGTACACCCCCTATGCCATAGTCAGATGCATCTGTAGAGATTTCAAAGGGTTTGGTGAAGTTCGGTACCCTTAGGACGGGAGTTTGGCTCATGCACTTCTTCATCTACTCAAAGGCTTCCTGTTGCGCGTTCCCCCATGTAAACGAGTGGTCTTCTTTGGTGAGGTGGGAGAGGGGGGCAGTGATGAGGCTGTAATCTTTGATGAATCTTCGACAAAATACTGTGAAGCCTAGGAACTCCCGCACTTCTCTTACAGTTTTCAGTACATGCCATTTTTGGACAGCTTCCACTTTCTTAGGGTCCACTTTGATTCCATCTGCTCCTACAATAAAGCCTAGGAACTCCAATTCTTTCACTGCGAATTCACACTTTTCCGGCTTGGCGTATAACTGATGTTGCCTCAGTTTCTCAAAAATTTGGCGTAAGTATTGCTTGTGCTCTTCTAAGGTCTTGCTGTAGACTAGGAGGTCATCTATGTAGATAATGACAAAGATATCTATCTCCGGTCTAAAAATTCCATCCATGAGGCCACAAAATGTGCCTGGCCCATTGCTTAGGCCGAATCCTAATACTAACCATTCAAAACTCCCATATCGGGTGCGGAAGGCTGTCTTTGAGATATCTTCTTCGGCTATGCGGATTTGGTGGTATCCTGATCTAAGGTCAATCCGACTAAAGTGCTTGGCCCCATGCAGTCTATCTAATAGGTCTTCCACTAGGGGCATAGGGTATTTGTTTTTAATGGTGATTTTGTTAAGAGCCCTATAATCTACACAGAGTCTAAGTCCCCCATCCTTCTTCTTTACAAACAACACTGGGGCACCAAAGGGGGATTTGCTAGGGCGGATGAATCCTTGTTCTTCTAGTTCATGTAGTTGCTTCTTCAATTCCATGAGCTCAGTGTGGTTCATGCGATAGGGAGCTCGGGCTGGTGGAGACGACCCTGGGATCAACTCAATCTTGTGATCCACATCTCGTCTGGGTGGCAGACCTTTGGGTAGTTCGGCTGGCATTACATCTTTGAATTCTTCAAGTATTTCTGCCACTTCTGTGTTCTTCTTCTGTTGTTTGGATTTCTTGCCATCTTCTTCTTCTATTGGCCGGATCATACACAGATAGACCATATCTCCTTGTTTGACTGATTTCTCGACTTGCTTTGCACTGCATGTCATAATACGTGGCCTGATGACGGTCCCTTGGACCGATGCTTTTTGGGTCTGGCCCTTTGGTTGGTTTGCAGCTGGTTTTACTGTTTGGCATGATACTCCTGGCTTGTTCTTCTTCATTTGTACCTTGATTGGGGTCCTGCCAGGTAGCTGCATTCTTTCGCATGGTACTCTAACGCCTTCTCCTTGCATATCTAGCATCATTTCATTCACACCCTTTCCAAACATTGCAATGACATACTTGTCATAGAATTCTAAGCCTAATATCACTTCAAAATCATCCATGGGGATTACTAAGAAGTTGAGTTTTGCTTTCCACTTGTCGGCTTCCACTTGGACTGCAAAGACTTGTTTTACTTCCTTGGCTTCTCCTTGTGCGAATGTTACTGTTAATCCTTCTGGGGCTTTGGATAGTTTCAATCCATGCTTGGCTGCACACTGTGGTGTCATGAAGTTGTGGGTTGCTCCTGTGTCCACCATGATTGGTTGGTTTCCTTCGCCCATTCGACCTTTGATGTATAGATGGTGGACTGCCGCTACTCTGGCTGCCATGCATTGGGATCGGGCACTAACTGACCCTACCCTTGGGTGGTCTATGCTCTCTTCACTCCCATTTGGAATTTCCTGGATACGTGGTGGTTGTGGTTCTTCTCCTCCATATGCACAAGCTGCATTCACCCTTGATCCACTCGATGAAGCTGTGTCTTCTATTGGGCATCTGTTTTGGTAGTGTGGGCCCCCGCATTTGAGGCATCTGATGCCAGTGGAAGGGCCTGGGGGTCTCCACCATGATGTGTTTGATCCTGCGGGTCCATATGATGTGCTGGGGGTTGGCTTGTAGTGATTGTTTCCCCATCTCCCTGCTGCTCCTCTTGGTACTAATGCTGTTTGGGATACGGCCGTGGTGTTAGTGGTGTTTTGACTCCTCGTATCTGTGAATGCCCCTCTAGGAGCATTGGGCCTTTGGTTCCAGGAGTTGCTGTTGTTGAAGGTGTTGTTAAAGTTGTTGTTGAACCTGTTTTGATTTCCTTGTGCTGTTCTTCTGCCTTCCAGGTCCACCAGTCGTTCGGCCATTCTCATGGCTTCTGCTAAGCTTGTTGGCTCCTGCCTCTCCACATCTCTTCTAGCCCATTCTTGCATTCCAAACAAAAATCCATGTAGCTTAGTGTCGGTATCCATGTTTGGTAGCTGCAGCATGATTTGCCTATATTTGCTGACATACTCTTTCATCTTCCCCTGTGCTTGCTTGAGGTTCCTCCATTCATCTCTTACTTTGAATTTCTCCAGCTTTGGAATAAAGTAGTCCCTCAGTTCTTCCTGGAGTTCTTCCCATGAACAGATTGTGTGGCCCTGCTCCTGTTCCAACAGGTACCAACTGGCAGCATCCTCCTCCAAGTAAATGGCTGCCACTTCCGCCTTCTTGTCTTCGGTGATTCTTGAATACTTTAAGTACCTATCCACTTCTGCGATCCATTTCTTCAGAACTAACCCATCTCTCTCTCCCTTGTACTTGGCGGGTTGGGGCATCTTGAATTTTCCATAGTCATCTTCTGAACTACTGCTATCTTCCTCTTCTTTGCGATGGTGCTTCTTCTCCTTCTTTTTGTCTTTCTTCTTGCTTCCTAATTCTACTACTTTCTCCTTCTCCTTCCTTGTATCTTGCGCCCTCCTAGATGACTCCTCTCTACCTGTTCTATCCATCTCCTCTTGCATTCGGTGTCTCCTCTCCTCTTCTTGTTGTTGAATCACCCATTCTCTATAGCCCTGCTCTACTTCTAGTTTCTTTCTCCTTTCTTCCTCTTCCTCTTTCATCTGCATGTTCCTCCATATTGATTCTAGCATGCCTGACATACCATCTATTTGTCTTTCTAGTCGGGCCACCTTCTCCTCTTGGGCCACTCTCCATTCTTGTCCCCTACTCTTCTTCCTCTCCTCTAATGTCGGGAGGGTGACGTTCTCTCTTTCTTCCTCCATGTGGTTGGTGGTGGTGTCAACGCGGGGAAGCCACGTTTTGCTGGTGGTGGTGTGGGTCGTGCCGCGGGGAAGCCGCGTCACGTCTTCAGACGGTGGGATGTTGAGGTTGGGGCGTCACGCCGGGGCGACGCGTCGGGGGGGCGTCGCGACGTGGGACGACGTGACGTGGGGCGACGCGACGTGGGTCGACGCGACGTGGGGCGTTACGACGCGGGGCGTCGCGACGTGGGGCGACACGACGTGGGGCGTCGCGCTGTGGGTCGTTACGACTTCGATCTCTTCGAGGCACTGGATCTTTCCTCCTGCTTCCGTGAGCACTCCTTCACTCCGAGCAAGAGTTGCTCTGATACCAAGTGTGATAAACTTGCACTCATTACGCACTCAACACGGCACAGAAAGGTAACACGATATGAGCTCAAGGTATACTCTTGTATTATTCAATCTAAAAGCGGGACAACATAGACACATCCCAGGACTACACCCTCGTGACGCCGCACATAAGAGGGTTCACCACTGGGTATAGGGAATCACACGTAGAGTGGAAACAAGGCAGGGCTTTGAGTCACTACTACTCCCTATATAGGTGCAATCGGTAGCAACGACATGGTATAGCTACAAAGCGACATGGTATAGCTACAAAGCCCTTACACCCCCCCCCGCCCCCAACACACACCACCCCTCCCCCCCCCAAAAAAATTCGCCCCCCCCTCAATACACACCTCCCCACCCTTCCCCCCTACCCCCCAACACACACCACCCCACCCCCCCCCAACACACACCACACCACCCCTCCCCCCCCCCTCAAAAATCCCCCCCCTCAACACACACCACACCACACCACACCACCCCTCCCCTTCCCCCCCTCCAAATTTCGCCCCCCCCCTCAACACACACCACCCCACCCCCCGCCCCTCAACGCACACCACACCACCCCTCCCCCCCCCTCAAAAATCCCCCCCCCCTCAACACACACCACACCACACCACACCACCCCTCCCCTTCCCCCCCTCCAAATTTTGCCCCCCCCTCAACACACACCACCCCACCCCTCCCCCCCCCAAAAATTCGCCCCCCCTCCAAATTTTGCCCCTTCCCCCCCCCCGAAAATTCGCCCCCCCCTCCAAATTTCGCCCCTTCCCCGCCCAAAAATTCGCCCCCCCCTCAACACACACCACACCACACCACCCCCCCTCCAAAATTCCCCCCCCCCCCCCCCTCAACACACACCACCCCACACCACCCCTCCCCCCCCAAAAAAATTCCCCCCCCCCCCCCCCTCCCTCAAAAATCCCCCCCCTCCCCCTCAAAAATCCCCCCCCCCCCCTCAACACACACCACACCACACCACACCACCCCTCCCCTTTCCCCCCTCCAAATTTTGCCCCCCCCTCAACATACACCACCCCACCCCTCTCCCCCCCTCCCCAAAAAATTCGGCCCCCCCCCCTCAACACACACCACACCACACCACACCACCCCTCCCCCCCCCTCCAAAACCACACCACACCACCCCTCCCCCCCTCCAAAATTTGCGCCCCCCCCCCCCAAAATTCGCCCCCACCCCCTCAACACACACCACACCACACCACCCCTCCCCCCCCTCAGAAATTCCACCGCCCCCCACCTCCCCCCCCTCAACACACCACACCACACCACACCACACCACACCACACCACACCACACCACACCACACCACACCACACCACGCCACACCACCCCCCCCCCCCCCCCCCCTCAAAAATTCGCCCCCCCCCCCTCAACACACCACACCACCCTCCCCCCCCCAGAAATTCGCCCCCCCTCCAAATTTCGCCCCTTCCCCCCCCGAAAATTCGCCCCCCCCTCCAAATTTCGCCCCTTCCCCGCCCAAAAATTCCCCCCCCCCTCAACACACACCACACCACACCACCCCCCCTCCAAAATTCGCCCCCCCCACACCACACCATCAGCACCACACCACCATGGAAAATCTTCTTGTCTTTCTTCTCTTCTTCATGATCTTCTTGGTCTGCTTCTTTATGGACTTTGCTTGCATTGGTTGCAGTTGCGGTCTTCATGTCCATGTCTATGTCTATGTTCCCCTCAAGCAAAGAATTTCTTATTTTCCCCAAAGCAATAGGCATGTCTTCTAGTTCTTCAAATAAACACAAGGATGAAACTTGAATCAAGGCTTGAATCTTCCCTGCAAGTAGAATAGGCACATCTTCTATGTAGTGTAGATAAACAACACAAGTCATGTTGCTCTTCATGGAGTGTATCCACATAGCGATCTTTTTGTTCGTCATTTCCATGACCAAGGATGAGCAGCAAATCAACTCCAGATTCTCAGATTTATCAGTGGAAGGGCAGATTGCAGTGTGTCAAGAGACACAAGTAATATTAGTGTGAAAACACACTATGTAGTTTGATTCTTGATGCTTGTTGATGTCGTCTCGTTGAACTTGACCTTCACTTTGAATCTTCTGCTTGCTAGCTTGGAAGGCAAATCTTGCTGGGAACTTCAGTGACACAGTGGATCAGAGTGGCAGGGCCTTCAGTGAGCTTGGAGGAGTGAGAAATTGAAAAAAAAATGAAGCTTTCAAGGTTTTGGCTATGGCTGACTTTTAGGGTTTCTGAGGCAGCCCTGGTTTTTTACAGATTGTGGGAGCTGTGGGTGACCATTTTCAAAACTTTTTTTATGAAAATGTAGCTCTCATGATGCTCTACCAAAGCCCCATAGCAATCGACCATATCACGTCGCGTGCAGGCGGGCAGAATCGAAAATCAGAGACGGGCGCAGATTTCGGCCAGATCTGTCGATTTCTTCAATGCCGTCGTGTATGGACTCCAATGTCGTCGTGTATGGTGCCACGCTGCAGCGCCTTGAGGTGTAGAGCAATCCCCCAGAAGGAATCGAAAGCTGATTCAGCTTCTATGATGAGATTGGAGTGCTCAAAGGTGGGCAGGTCAAATCTGGCTATGGTGGACCAAAAAACAGAGATTAAGAATTTGAGCAATGCTGAGCTGTGGTTAGGGCAATGTTGAGTTCTGAGTTGACACAGAGGAGCTATGGAAGCATAGGAATACTTTCCTAGAAGGAGTCACAGCAAGATATGACCTGTGGACAGAGATCCAGGAGCTTGAAGCAGGCAGGGTGCAGGGTGGCTATGGCTGCCAAGCAGTCCAAGATGAGAATGAAGTTGAAGATGAAGTCATGTACTTGAGCTGAGCTGGATAGAGATTATGAGAGACTGAGGGAGCAGAAAGAGGACCTGAAACATGCTAAGCCATGCTCAGCTGCGCTCTGATACCATGTTAGAAATGCGGGATCTAGAGCATGGCAGAAGCTATGGAGGTTGGAAGGTAGAGATAAACCTCATGATGACATAGACAAAGAAGACAACTGTTACACAAGTGAATTAGGTTTCAAGATTGAGACTTGAACTCATAAACACAATCTTGTGTAGGACTGACAATGACACAGAGACTTGACACAAAGAGACAAGTACTATTGCATTATCATCATATGAAAGTGATACTCAAGTACATCATTATATAGGATTGCTTGGTAGCACATTTCATCCACTGTGCATATGGGATTCTGTCTCTCTTCCTAGAATAAACTGCATCTTCCTAACCTAGCTGTTCCATACAAAGGGGCATACACAAGGTGTGATTGATAGATTCTCAACAGCGACATGGTGTGGTTGTGTTGAGGGGGGAAGGGGGGGGGCGCGTCGCGTCGTGTCGTGTCATGGGGGGGCGCGTCGCGTCGCGTCGTGTCATGGGTGGTGGGGGGGGATGTCATGGGGGGGCAGAATTTTTGAGGGGGGGGGGAGGGGTGGGGTGGTGTGTGTTGAGGGGGGAGGCGAATTTTTGAGGGGGGGACGTCATGGGGGGGGCGCATCGCGTCGTGTCGTGTCATGGGGGATGGGGGGATGTCATGGGGGGGGGGAGGGGGGTTGTCATGTTATGTTGGGGAGGGGGCGCGTCGCGTCATGTCGGGGCATGGTGGGGGGGAGGGGGCATCGCGACACCCCGCGTCACCCCCCACGACACGGCACACCCCTCCACCCCACCCCACCGCACCCCCCTACGATGCGGCGCCTCCCCCCCCACCCCACCTCGAAAAACCCCGCTCCATCCACAGCACCCCACCACTCCTCCAAAAACCAGGCTCGACCCACCGTGCCCCGCCTCACCCCCCCATGACACGGCGCACCCTCCACACCACCCCACCACGCCTCCAAAAACCCCGCTCGACCCACCCCACCTCGCGTGAGCCCCCCACGACACGGCACACCCCCCACACCCCACCGCACCCCCCCACGACGCGGCGCATATCCCCCACCCCCCCTCACCCCACCTCGAAAAACCCCGCTCGACCCACCCAACCCCGCGTCACTCCCCCATAACACGGCACACCCCCCCACCCCACCGCACCCCCCCACGACACCCCCCCCCCCCCCCGCACCCCACCTCGAAAAACCCCGCTCCCTCCACGCCACAGCACAAATGCCTCCGAAAACCCCGCTCGACCCACCCCACCCCGCGTCACCCCCCCACGACATGGCGCACCCCCCACCCCACCGCACCCCCCAACGACGCCGCCCCGCACCCCACCTCGAAAAACCCCGCTCCCTCCATACCACCCCACCACGCCTCCGAAAACCCCGCTCGACCCACCCCACCTCGCGTCAGCCCCCCACGACACGGCACACCCCCCACACCCCACCGCACCCCCCCACGACGCGGCGCATATCCCCCCCCGTACCCCACCTCGAAAAACCCCACTCGACCCACCCAACCCCGCGTCACTCCCCCAGGACACGGCGCACCCCCCCACCCCACCGCACCCCCCATGACGCCCCCCCGCACCCCACATTGGAAAACCCTGCTCCCTCCACACCACCCCAACACGCCTCCGAAAACCCCGCTCGACCCACTCCACCTCGCGTCAGCCCCCCCACGACACGGCACACCCCCCCACCCCACCGCACCCCCCCACGACGCGGCGCATATCCCTCCCCCCCCCCCGCACCCCACCTCGAAAAACCCCGCTCGACCCACCCCACCCCGCGTCACCCCCCCACGACACGGCGCACCCCCCACCCCACCGCACCCCCCCACGACGTCCCCCCCACCCCACCTCGAAAAACCCCGCTCCCTCCACGCCACACCACCACGCCTCCGAAAACCCCGCTCGACCCACCCCACCCCGCGTCTCCCCCCCACGACACGGCGCACCCCCCACCCCACCGCACCCCCCACGACGCCCCCCCCGCACCCCACCTCGAAAAACCCCGCTCCCTCCACGCCACACCACCACGCCTCCGAAAACCCCGCTCGACCCACCCCACCCCGCGTCACCCCCCCACGACACGGCGCACCCCCCACGACGCCCCCCCCGCACCCCACCTCGAAAAACCCCGCTCCCTCCACAGCACCCCGCCACGCCTCCGAAAACCCCGCTCGACCCACCCCACCCCGCGTCACCCGCCACGACACGGCGCACCCCCCCACAACGCCCCCCCGCACCCACCTCGAAAAACCCCTCTCCCTCCACACCTCCGAAAACCCCGCTCGACCCACCCCACCCCGCGTCACCCCCCCACGACACGGCGCACCCCCCACGACGCCCCCCCGCACCCCACCTCGAAAAACCCCGCTCCCTCCACAGCACCCCGCCACGCCTCCGAAAACCCCGCTCGACCCACCCCACCCCGCGTCACCCGCCACGACACGGCGCACCCCCCAACAACGCCCCCCCGCACCCACCTCGAAAAACCCCGCTCCCTCCACGCCTCCGAAAACCCCGCACGACCCACCCCACCCTGCGTCACCCCCTCACGACACGGCGCACCCCCCCACGACGCCCCCCCGCACCCCACCTCGAAAAACCCCGCTCCCTCCACAGCCTTCGAAAACCCCGCTCGACCCACCCCACCCCGCGTCACCCCCCATGACACGGCGCACCCCCCACCCCACCGCACCCCCCCACGACGCCCCCCCCCGCACCCCACCTCGAAAAACCCCGCTCCCTCCACGCCACCCCGCCACGCCTCCGAAAACCCCGCTCGACCCACCCCACCCCGCGTCACCCCCCCACGACGCCCCCG
>NW_028229635.1:90000-100000 GCF_053477565.2 Lygodium microphyllum | reverse complement strand
AAGACGGATAGTTAGAGGTGGAGAAGTATTATGCCTTGCCCACTGACTCAATTACACTTGTGGAACAAAGGACTTTGCCAAAAAGATGAAGTAGATTGATTCTGTCCACTCCTCACTATACAAATCGTGAGACAGAAAATCACTCAGGAGGTAAAAGTGGATGATAGAGATCTGGATTTTCTCTTTCGTTGTAGAACTGCAGAAGTAAATCACGGGCATGCTCGATGACTAAAGGTTCAATCACCCATGCAGCTTCTTTGATTGGGCGATTCTTCCATTTGATTTGGAATTCGGGATGTTTGCCGGTGAAGCGAGTTGCCAGAATTATTTCAGGTTCAAAGGGTAGTTGTTTAAGCTGATCTGGCAAAGGACGTTGGCGACCGAATCTAGTGTCGGCATGGAACCTCCGAAGTAGTTGTACATGAAAGGCATCATGAATTAAAACGTTGGGTGGCAACTGTAGTTTGTAGGTGACATCATTAATGCTGGTTACCACCTTGTAGGGGCCATAATATCTGTTGTTGAACTTCGGAGTTAGGTTTTTGGGCAGATCTATATTTTTGGAACTGACCAACACCAAATCACCAGGGAAAAACTGTACATGTTTGCGGCGATTCATGTTGTATCTCTTGGCTACTAGAATCTTGTTTTGACGGAGGGTGTCTTGAGCGACTTGCATGCGCTGTTTCCAATTGAGCAGAAACTCTTCAGCATCTGGATCTGCGATAAATTGCTTACCTGCTGCTAAGGCCATGGGAGTTATGACTTCTTTACCAGTTGCCACCTCGAAAGGAGTAAACCCAGTAGAACTATGGAGTGTGGCGTTGTAATGAAATTCAAGGATATCAAGAAATTGAGCCCAATCTTTCTGATCTGCTCGAACATAACTTCGAATGTAATCCTGAATACCCTAATTGAGTCTTTCTGTCTGCCCATCGGTTTGGGGATGGTATGCTGAAGAAAACCTGAGTTGCGTATCCAATAACTTGAATAATTCCCTCCACATGTTGCTTAGAAATCGGGGATCCCGATCTGAGATGATAGCCAAAGGTAGACCATGATATTTGTAAACTCTTGAAAAGAACAATTTGGCCACCTTGGGAGCTGTAATGGGAGGTTCTGTTGGAATGAAATGAGCTTGCTTTGAAAAATAATCAACTACCACAAAAATCGCTGTACAACCATGAGACTTTGGAAGCTCTGTGATGAAGTCCATACTGACCACGTCCCAAGGACGGGATGGTACGGGCATCTCTTGCAGCTCTCATGGTGGCTTCATGCGCTGTGCTTTGACCATTTGACAGGTAGGACAGGTGTGAACATATTGTGTAACATCCTCCCGCATCTTCGGCCAGTAGAAAAATCTTTTAAGCCGATCGAAGGTTCGGATCTGACCGGAATGGCCCCCAATAGGACTATCGTGACACTCCCAGAGTATTTGGTTGCGGAGAGCTGCCACCTTCCGAACATATAATGCTGACTGATAATGAATAAGTCCATCTTTGAATTCATACATGCCCCATGGTGTGTTACCCAATTCTATGTCTCTGATTAGCTGCTCTGCTTCTTCATTTCCCTGCATGTGCTCTCTAACTTGATCAGCAAATCTACTTTCAGCAACTGTGATAGCTTGTAACTCAACTCTTCGACTCAGAGCATCTGGCATTTTGTTAGAAGATCCAGGCTTGTGTAAAATTTCTATATCAAACTCTGCTAGGAAATCCTGCCATCTGGCTTGTTTGGGAGAAAGCTTGGGTTGGGTTTGGAAATATTTGAGAGAGATATTGTCTGTATAGACCTTGGTGGGTTTGTCTTGAACGTAGTGTCTCCACTTCCTTAAGCAATATACCACTGCGAACATCTCTTGTTCATGTGTTGCCCACCTCCTTTCTGTAGCATCCAATTTCTTAGATTCATAACAAACTGGGTGTCCATCTTGCATAAGGACACCCCCAATGGCGTATGCTGAGGCATCAGTATGGACTTCGAATGTGCGGGAGAAATCTGCCATCTTGAGTACTGGTGCTTGTATCATCATTTGCTTGAGTTGGTCAAAAGCCTGTTGTTGCTTATCTGTCCACTGAAAAGTAGTTGTGGGGGATGTCAAATCTGTTAATGGTGCGGTAAGCTTGCTGTAGTCTTGAATAAACCGGCGACAGAAAACTGTAAACCCCAAAAATTCTCTGAGTTGTGCAAGCTTAGTAGGGGGTTGCCAGTTTGTAACAGCCTGCACCTTGTTAGGATCAATTGCAATACCATCCGGCTTTATCAGAAAGCCCAGAAAATCTATCTGCTCAACTGCAAACTGGCACTTCTCCGGCTTAACATAGAGTTGATGGTGACGGAGCCGCGAGAAGATTTTGTGCAAGTGCTCCAAATGCTCCTCCAGAGTTTTGCTGTAAATTAAAACATCATCAATGTAGATGATTACAAAGTCATCTAGGAAATCAATAAAAACTTTATCCATTAGTTCACAAAAGGTTGCTGGAGCATTAGTGAGTCCCTCAGGCATCACCAGCCATTCATAACTGCCATAACGACTTCGAAAAGCTGTCTTTTCTTCGTCGCCTTCTGCTATGCGAATCTGATGGTATCCCGACCTCAAGTCGAGACGCGTGAAGAACTTAGCACCTTGAAGCCGATCCAATAAATCATCAACGACAGGCACGAGATATCGATTTCTGACCGTGAATTTGTTGAGGGCGCGGTAATCGGTACATAGTCTGAGTGAGCCATCCTTTTTCTTAACAAATAGTACCGGAGCTCCATAGGGGGATCTACTTGGCCGCATGTGCCCAGAGGCTTCCATTTGACCAATCTGCTTCTTGAGCTCCACCAATTCCGTGCCTGTCATCCTGTAAATCGGCCCAGCTGGGGGTTGAGCCCCTGGCAAAAGATTAATCTTATGATCGACACTTCTGCGAGGAGGCAACCCATCGGGCAAATGATCAGGCATGACATCTTGAAACTGATTCAGGAGCTGTTGCACCTTGTCATTCCCTATGGTCCAGATGATCTGCTGAATGACTGGCTCTTCCTCAATTAGGCGTGTAATGCAAAGACGTAACTGTCCCCCATGTTTCAGTTCTTTTTCTAGCTGCTTAGCTGTAATTTCTGACATCGGTGAGACTTGATTCTGATCCTGTTGTTCGTGATGGTGATCCTCTGTCTACCCTGTGAAGCTTGGAGTGGGATTGGGTTGGGGTAAAGAAGTAGATTCCTGATGTTGTTGAGGAACTTCGGGCTCTGTAGGTGTGGCTTGCCGTTGGAGCGAAAAAGACTTATGAGGGTGGTGCACTGCGGCGTGACAACTTGTTGCTGAAGGTTGCTTAGCTGGTGTATGCCTTGGCGATGACTGTTTGGGAATCCATTTCTGTGTGTGGCTATTATGAATAGTAGAAGTTGAGGGACTCACCGGCTTATTGTCGAGATGACTAGTCACCGAAATTGGCGATGATGAGGTCGCATGCTCCTGCAACCTGCTACGAAAATATGGAACCCACACCACTGTGGTTGGGGTTTGAAGATAAATCTTATTCCTTTGCATCCCCAAAATTTGCACCACGTGATGATCTACCCAATCCATTCCTAAAATGCCCTCAAACCCATCCATGGGAACAACAATGAAATTTAACTTTGCGCGCCACTGCCCTATTTGCACTAGAACATCGTTTACCATTTCACCAGCTTTGTAGTTACCCTGCACGAATGAAACTTCAAGGCCTGCTGCCTTCGAGAGCCTGACGCCCAGGCGTGCTGCTACCTGCGGTGAAAGAAAATTGTGTGTGGCACCTGTGTCCACCATTAAAGTTTGGGGAATATCTTCCACTACTGCCTGCACATAGATATTGTTGATGCGAGGAATACAAACAGGCATGGTAGGAGAGGTATTAGCCTCAACAGCACCCACTCTCGGTTTTTGATCCCAATTCTTACTATCTTCTTCAATTTCTGTAATGTGAACTGTGGATGGGGGCAACGCGGTATTAGGTTGAACATAAGCTGCTCTAGATCCACTTGTTGACGCCGTTGCCCCTTTGGGACAATCTCGAGGGAAGTGAGGCCCTCCACATAAATTACATGCTAGGGGGCCCCCTCTTCCTCTATATCCACTAGAATAACCCCCCCGTGATGAGAAATTGCTTTGACCGAATGCTCCACCTGTAGATCTAAAAGATGTAGAGGTACTGGCAGGGCTTGAGTCGGTCCTTGTGCCTTCAGTATATTCAATTCGAAGGGGTTGTTGACTTGACCACCCCGTTTCTGTACTAGCATTAGGTTGATTGAACCCTTGCGTTGTTCTTGGAGCCCATGATGTACCACCTGAAGACGGATTGCGCATGGACCCGACTTGCCTACATTCAAAATCCCATAGCCTTTCAGCCATATTCATAGCATCTGCAACGGTAGCCGGCTCCTGTTTTTCTATTTCTTGACGAGCCCATCTTTGCAGACCATATAAAAAACCATGTAGTTTTGTCGTCGGATCCATGTCGTGAAGCTGAAGCATAAGAGATCGGTATTTTTGAATGTATTCCCTCATTTTTCCATTGTATTGCTTGAGAAACCGCCATTCGTCTCTGACTTTGAAGGGTTCATTCTTGGGAACAAAATAATCTATCATCGCTTTCTGTAGATCTTCCCAAGAAAGCTTGCCTCCGTGCTGTTCCTCTTCAAACATGAGCCACTTAGCCGCTTCTCCATCTAATAGCTGAGCTGCTGCGAGACCTTTGCGGCGGCTTGAAATTTTCATCAATTTGAGGTACCCATCCACCTCACGGATCCATCTATTTAAGCTGACAGAGTCTCTTTCTCCTCTGTACTTGTTCGGAGGTTGTGGTTTAAATTTTCCCATTTCGTCTGAAGACGAATCATCCCGATCTCTTCTGTCTTTCTTTCTGCGTCTTCTATGTGGTTCAACTTCATTATCTGTTTCAGCCTGAATTTTTCCCATAGCTTTGGGTAACATTGTAGCCAAAAGATCTTGCATCATACCCCGCATGGCCTCAATAGAGTTGGGCTCCCTATGAAGCGCCACTCTTTCCTTCACTGCTGCATCCAAATCATCCTCATGTTCCGTCGGGTACTCATCCCCGACCTCCGTTTGAGGTTTACTGGCCCCAATTCCAAGAGCTACCGAGATTTCATCTCGTTCCTCTCTAGCCGCACTTTTGTTTTTGTTGCGTCCACCCATTTTTTGATGACACAATTAGCTTTCCACTATGATCACTCCCACGCCCGTTGAAGGACCTGCCTTCGCGTGAGGAGAGGCTCTGATACCAAGTGTTACACACTAGGAGTGCGTAAGGTAAATATCCCCAAGTTGGTTTTGGCACAACATAACACGTCACGTCACAACACGTCACAGCACGACACGACGCGTCACAGCGCGTCACGACACGGCACGGCACGGCACGACACGGCACATCACGACATAACACGATTGCAAGAAAAGAGAGTGAGAGAGTTTTGAGAATGAAAGTGAGAAGATGTATTAGATTGAGGAGGATTTACAAAGGAACGGGTAATTCGAAGATGGCGCACCACGCTGCCTATTCTCGTCTCAACACCGTTTTGTAAGGAAGCAAGAGGATGCTCCCTTATAGGTGTTTTCGGCTCCAACGGCAAGGCATACCTACAAAGCCCGAAATTTTCCTTGGGGGGGGGGGGGGGGGAAGGGCGCCTCGCGACATGGCGTGTTGAGGGGGGGAGGGGGGGCCGAATTTTGGAGGGGGGGGGGCGCCGAATTTTGAAGGGGGGGGGCCGAAATTTTGAGGGGGGGGGGCGAATTTTGTAAGGGGGGGGGCGAATTTTTGAGGGGGGGGGGTGGTGTGTGTTGAGAGGGGCCGAATTTTGAAGGGGGGGGGGCCGAAATTTTGAGGGGGGGTGGGGGGGGGGGAGGGGGGGGGGCCGAATTTTTGACGGGGGGTGTGTTGAGGGGGGGGTGGTGTGTGTTGAGAGGGGCCGAATTTTTGAGGGGGGGTGGGGGGGGGGGGGAGGGGTGGTGTGGTGTGTGTTGAGAGGGGGGGGGCGAATTTTGGAGGGGGGTAGGGGTGGTGTGGTGTGGTGTGTGTTGGGGGGGGGGGGGGGGGAGGGGGGCAGAATTTTTGAGGGGGCGTCATGGTGAGTGGGTGGGTGTGTTAAGGGGAGGGGAGCACGTCGCGTCTTGTCATGTCATGGGGCGCCGGGGGGGGGGGAGGGGGGCGTCACGACATGGTGTGGTGTGTGTTGGGGGGGGGGGGCATTGCGGTGGGTGGGTGTGTGTGTTAAGGGGAGGGTGGCACGTCGTGTCATGTCATGTCATGGGGGGGCGGGGAGGGGGGGGACGCGTCGCGTCGTGTCGTGTCATGGGTGGGGGGTGGGGTGGGGATGTCATGGGGGGGGTGACAAGACACGACGCGACGTGCCCCCCTCCCCTTAACACACACACCGATCCCCCCCCCCCCCCCCCCCCGCCCCCAAAAAATTCGCCCCCCCCTCAACACACACCACCCCACCTCCCCCCAAAAAATTCGGCCCCCCCCCTCAACACACACCACACCACACCATCCCTCCCCCCCCCCCTCCAAAACCACACCACACCACCCCTCCCCCCCCTCCAAAATTTGCCCCCCCCCCCCCCCCCCCAAAATTCACCCCCCCCCCCCTCAACACACACCACACCACACCACACCACCCCTCCCCCCCCCCCCCCCCAGAAATTCCACCGCCCCCCACCTCCCCCCCCTCAGCACACCACACCACACCACCCCTCCCCCCCCCCCCCCCCCCCCCCCTCAAAAATTCGCGCCCCCCCCAAAAATTCACCCACCCCCCCCCCCTCAACACAGACCACCCCACCCCTCCCCCCCCCTCAAAAATTCGGCCCCCCCCTCCAAATTTCGCCCCCCCCCCCCCCCTTAACACACACTCCTCCCCCAAAAATTTGCCCCCCCCTCAACACAAACCACCCCACCCCTCCCCCCCCCAAAAACAATTCGCCCCCCCCCCCCCCCCCCCCCAACACACACCACCCCTCCCCCCCCCCCAAAAATTCCCCCCCCCCCCCCCCAATACACACCTCCCCACCCTTCCCCCCCCCTCAACACACACCACACCACACCACACCACCCCTCCCCCCCCTCTCCAAAATTCGCCCCCCTCCCATCACACACCACCCCACCCCACCCCCCTCCCCTTAACACACACACCCACCCACCGCGATGCCCCCCCCCAACACACACCACACCATGTCGCGATGCCCCCCTCCCCCCCCCCCCCCCGCCCCATGACATGACACGACCCGACGTGCTCCCCTCCCCTTAACACACACACCCACCCCTTCCCCCCCTCAACACGCACCACACCACACCACCCCTCCCCCCCCCTCAAAAATTCCCCCCCCTCCCCCCTCAACACACACCACACCACACCACCCCTCCCCCCCCTCCAAAATTCACCCCCCCTGATCACACACCACCCCACCCCACCCCTTCCCTCCCCTCAAAAATTCGCCCCCCACCCTCCCCCCTTCTCCCCCCCCTCCAAAATTCGGCCCCCCTCACCATGACATCCCCCCCCACCCATAATACAACACGACGTGACGCGCCCCCCATGACATCCCCCCACCCTCCAATGACACGACATGACGCGACGTGCCCCCCTCTCCCCCTTCACCCTCCACACACACCACACCATGTCACGACGTGCCGCCCCCCCCCATGACATCCCCACCCCACCTCCCCATCCATGACACGACACGATGCGACGCGCCCCCCCATGACATCCCCCCCACCCCCCATGACACGACACGACGCGACGTGCCCCCCCCCTCCCCCTTCCCCCCTCAACACACACCACATCATGTCACGACGTGCGGCGCCCCCCCCAATACACACCACACCACACCGTGGACAAAGCCGCATTTTGAAGAGGGGGGCGAATTTTTGAGGGGGGGGGGGAGGTGTGGTGTGGTGTGTGTTGAGATGGGGGGGGTGAATTTTGGAGGGGGGAGGGGTGGTGTGGTGTGGTGTGTGTTGAGGGGGGGGGGGGCGAATTATTGAGGGGGCGTCATGGAGGGTGGGTGGGTGTGTTAAGGGGAGGGGAGCACGTCGCGCCGTGTCAGGCCATGGGGCGCGGGGGGGGGGGGGGGGGGGGCATTGCGTTGGGTGGGTGTGTGTGTTAAGGGGAGGGTGGCACGTTGCATCGTGTCGTGTCATGGGGGGGCGGGGAGGGGGGGGATCCCATGGGGGGGATGTCATGGGGGGGGGACGCGTCGCATCGTGTCGTGTCATGGGTGGGGGGGGGTGGGGTGGGGATGTCATGGGGGGGGGGGGGGGGCGCGGCACGTCGCGACATGGTGTGGTGTGTGTTGAGGGGGGAAGGGGGGGGGGCGCGTCGCGTCGTGTCGTGTCATGGGGGGGCGCGTCGCGTCGCGTCGTGTCATGGGTGGTGGGGGGATGTCATGGGCGGGCCGAATTTTTGAGGGGGGGGAGGGGTGGGGTGGTGTGTGTTGAGGGGGGAGGCGAATTTTTGAGGGGGGGACGTCATGGGGGGGGCGCATCGCGTCGTGTCGTGTCATGGGGGATGGGGGGATGTCATGGGGGGGGGGAGGGGGGTTGTCATGTTATGTTGGGAAGGGGGCGCGTCGCGTCATGTCGGGGCATGGTGGGGGGGAGGGGGCATCGCGACACCCCGCGTCACCCCCCACGACACGGCACACCCCCCCACCCCACCCCACCGCACCCCCCTACGACGCGGCGCCTCCCCCCCCACCCCACCTCAAAAAACCCCGCTCCATCCACAGCACCCCACCACTCCTCCAAAAACCAGGCTCGACCCACCGTGCCCCGCCTCACCCCCCCATGACACGGCGCACCCTCCACCCCACCGCACCCCCCCACGATGCCCCCCGCACCCCACCTCGAAAAACCCCGCTCCCTCCACACCACCCCACCACGCCTCCGAAAACCCCGCTCGACCCACCCCACCTCGCGTGAGCCCCCCCACGACACGGCACACCCCCCACACCCCACCGCACCCCCCACGACGCGGCGCATATCCCCCACCCCCCCCTCACCCCACCTCGAAAAACCTCGCTCGACCCACCCAACCCCGTGTCACTCCCCCATGACACGGCACACCCCCCCACCCCACCGCACCCCCCCACGACACCCCCCCCGCACCCCACCTCGAAAAACCCCGCTCCCTCCACGCCACAGCACAAATGCCTCCGAAAAACCCCACTCGACCCACCCCACCCCGCGTCACCCCACCACGACATGGCGCACCCGTCACCCCACCGCACCCCCCAACGACGCCGCCCCGCACCCCACCTCGAAAAACCCCGCTCCCTCCATACCACCCCACCACGCCTCCGAAAACCCCGCTCAACCCACCCCACCTCGCGTCAGCCCCCCACGACACGGCACACCCCCCACACCCCACCGCACCCCCCCACGACGCGGCGCATATCCCCCCCCCCCCCCCCGCACCCCACCTCGAAAAACCCCACTTGACCCACCCAACCCCGCGTCACTCCCCCAGGACACGTCGCACCCCCCCACCCCACCACACCCCCCACGACGCCCCCCCGCACCCCACCTTGGAAAACCCCGCTCCCTCCACACCACCCCAACACGCCTCTGAAAACCCCGCTCGACCCACCCCACCTCGCGTCAGCCCCCCCACGACACGGCACACCCCCCACCCCACCGCACCCCCCCACGACGCGGCGCATATCCCCCCCCCGCACCCCACCTCGAAAAACCCCGCTCGACCCACCCCACCCCGCGTCACCCCCCCACGACACGGCGCACCCCCCACCCCACCGCACCCCCCACGACGCCCCCCCCACCCCACCTCGAAAAACCCTGCTCCCTCCACGCCACACCACCACGCCTCCGAAAACCCCGCTCGACCCACCCACCCGGCCTCTCCCCCCCACGACACGGCGCACCCCCCACCCCACCGCACCCCCCCACGACGCCCCCCCCGCACCCCACCTCGAAAAACCCCGCAC